>NC_051391.1:6763595-6768595 GCF_015228065.2 Penaeus monodon | reverse complement strand
TTATAATTGTTATTATTATTATCATTATCATTATTACTATTATTATTATTATCATTGTTATAATCATCATTATTTTTATTATAATCATACTACTACTACTAATAATAATGATGATAATAATGATTATAATAGTAATGATAATTATCATTATAATAATAATGATAATAATAATAATAATGATAATAATAATAATGATATTAACAATAACAATAATAATAATAATAATAATAATAATAATAATAATAATAATATTATTATTATTATTATTATTATTATTAATTATTATTATCAATAATTATTATTATCATATCATTATTATTATTATTATAGTAATATAATTATTATATCATTATTATTATCATTATTGTTGTTGCTATTATCATTACTATCACTATCATTATTATTGTTGATATTATTATCAGCAGCATTATTATCATTATTACCATCATTAATGTTATGATCATTATCATTGGTTTCATTATTCTTATGATTATAATTTTATTTTTGTTATTAATACTATTACCATTGCTATAATCATTATTACTACTATTAGTGTTATTTTCATTATTATTACTGTCACTATTATTATCATTACTGTTATTGCTAATAATATTGTTTTTATTATTATTGGTATTATTTTTATTTTTATTGTCATTATTATCGTTATCATTATTATTTTTAATATTATCACTATTAATACCATCATCATCATCCCCAACAGCCTTATACTTATTATAATTATCATCATCATCTTTGTTACCTTTACTGTCGTTATTATCATTATCAAAAATGTAATAATATTCACATTAACAAAATTACTCCTACTACTAGTACAACTACTCCTACGACTACTACTACTACTAAAACTAATACTATTGCTATTACTACTACTACTAATACTATTGCTACTACTACTACTACTACTACTACTACTATTGCTACTACTACTAATAATAATAATACAGCTACTACTACTGCTACTAATACCATTGCTGCTACAACAACAACAACTACTACTATAGTTACTAATACTACAACCATTGCTGCTACTATCGCAATTATTATCAGCAGTACTACCATCAACCATCCCTATCATGCTAAACCGCCCAGTGTCGACTACCCTCTACAGTCCCTATGGAACACCCGGTTATAAATGTGGTTAGCAGAAGTTGTTGCTGTGGTTAACAGGCTCCAGTTTACAGGTAAGTTATTTGTATGTCGGTATTTCTAATTGGATAATGAGGTATTCTCCTTTTCCGGTGATCTGTTCTACGGCAGAATAGGCTGTAAGTCAAAAGTATCCTTATGTGTTATTATCTTTTACGGTTGTTATTAGCAGGTTTGTTATTATTTGTATGTTTGTTATTGCGGTTATTATGGTAATTTTCGAATGATGTTTGTGGTACTGTGATTTTTCTTTGTTATTGTTGTTACTGTTTTATATCATTATGTTAAAAGTTAATAATATTGTTATGATTGATGATGTTAGTTGATATAACAGTGATAATGATAATAGTGATGTTAATAACAATTAAAACGATAATGGTGATAATGATAATGATGATAATGATGGTGATGATGAAGAAGATGAGGAGGTGTAGGAGAAGAAAGAGGAAGAGTAGGAGGATGATAAAAATAACAACAACAACAAAAATAATGTTAATAATGATAGTAGTAAATAACAACCCTTTATCGATATCAATATGGCATTGCATTATTCCATCTTTCAATGATAGTAGTATTAATGATTACAGCATTTATAATAATAATGATACTAATGACATGGAAATAATAATGATAATGATGATAATAACAATGATTATGATAATAACAATGATAATAATAATGATTAATAATAATAGTAATAATGATAATGATAATAACAATTATCATAATAATAACAGCAACAGTAATAACGATAGCAATAATAACGATAACAGTAATGGCAATGATGATAATGATCAAACAATAACAACAACAACAAAACAACAATAATAATAATGATGATAATAATAATAGAAAATAATAATAGTAACAATAATAACAATAACAACAGCGGTAATGGTAGTAGCAGTAATAATAGTTATAAAGATAATGATAATAATAAACATAATAGCAATAAAAAAGAATAACATTTGATAACATAACATCACCAATAAAAAAAAATAACAACAAAAAAAACAAATAAATAGACATTAAGCAAAAAAAACACACACAACAACAACAACAATAAAAAATAGACATTAAGCAAACAAAACACACACGCAAAAACAAACAAACAAACAAAAATAATAAATAGCATAGCAAATAACAAACAAATAAACAAAAAAATGACATTAAAAGACAAAACAAACAAACAAACAAAAATTAGACATTAAGCAAACAAACAAACAAATAAACAAACAAACAAAAAATAGACATTAAGCAAACAAAACACAAAAAAATTATTCCTTCTTTTACACAAAACCCTGACCTGACTTAACGCGTACCCATTGACCTTTCTAAGTCACTCGGTCTTGTTATGAAGTGGTCGTGGCAGTTTTCGTAGGCTATGCTGGTAGTTTAGGTCCTGGTATAGTGGTAGGAGGGTCGATCGGGGTCCTGGTATAGTGGTAGGAGGGATGGTCGGGGTCCTGGTATAGTGGTAGGAGGGTCGGTCGGGGTCCTGGTATAGTGGTAGGAGGGTCGGTCGGGGTCCTGGTATAGTGGTAGGGGTCGGTCGGGGTCCTGGTATAGTGGTAGGAGGGATGGTCGGGGTCCTGGTATAGTGGTAGGAGGATCGGTCGGGGTCCTGGTATAGTGGTAGGAGGGTCGGTCGGGTCCTGGTATAGTGGTAGGAGGGTCGGTCGGGGTCCTGGTATAGTGGTAGGAGGGATGGTCGGGTCCTGGTATAGTGGTAGGAGGGTCGGTCGGGGTCCTGGTATAGTGGTAGGAGGGATGGTCGGGGTCCTGGTATAGTGGTAGGAGGGTCGGTCGGGTCCTGGTATAGTGGTAGGAGGGATGGTCGGGGTCCTGGTATAGTGGTAGAGGATGGTCGGGGTCCTGGTATAGTGGGAGGAGGGTCGGTCGGGGTCCTGGTATAGTGGTAGGAGGGTCGGTCGGGGTCCCCGGTATAGTGGTAGGAGGGTCGGTCGGGTCCTGTATAGTGGTAGGAGGGTCGGTCGGGGTCCTGGTATAGTGGTAGGAGGGATGGTCGGGGTCCTGGTATAGTGGTAGGAGGGATGGTCGGGGTCCTGGTATAGTGGTAGGAGGGATGGTCGGGGTCCTGGTATAGTGGTAGGAGGGTCGGTCGGGGTCCTGGTATAGTGGTAGGAGGGTGGGTCGGGGTCCTGGTATAGTGGTAGGAGGGTCGGTCGGGGTCCTGGTATAGTGGTAGGAGGGATGGTCGGGGTCCTGGTATAGTGGTAGGAGGGATGGTCGGGGTCCTGGTATAGTGGTAGGAGGGTCGGTCGGGGTCCTGGTATAGTGGTAGGAGGGTCGGTCGGGTCCTGGTATAGTGGTAGGAGGGACGGTCGGGTCCTGGTTATAGTGGTAGGAGGGTCGGTCGGGGTCCTGGTATAGTGGTAGGAGGGTGGTCGGGGTCCTGGTATAGTGGTAGGAGGGTCGGTCGGGGTCCTGGTATAGTGGTAGGAGGGTCGGTCGGGTCCTGGTATAGTGGTAGGAGGGTCGGTCGGGTCCTGGTATAGTGGTAGGAGGGTCGGTCGGGGTCCTGGTATAGTGGTAGGAGGGTCGGTCGGGGTCCTGGTATAGTGGTAGGAGGGTGGTCGGGGGCCTGGTATAGTGGTAGAGGGTCGGTCGGGGTCCCCGGTATAGTGGTAGGAGGGTCGGTCGGGTCCTGGATAGTGGGAGGGAAAGGTCGGTCGGGGTCCTGGTATGTGGTAGGAGGGTCGGTCGGGGCCTGGGATAGTGGTGGAAGGGTCGGTCGGGTCTGGTATAGTGGTAGGAGGTCGGTCGGGTCCTGGTATAGTGGTAGGAGGGTCGTCGGGGTCCTGGTATAGTGGTAGGAGGTCGGTCGGGGTCCTGGTATAGTGTGGAGGGTCGTCGGGGTCCTGTATATGGTAGGAGGGTCGGTCGGGTCCTGGTATAGTGGTTGAGGTGTCGTCGGGTTCCTGGTATAGGGTAGAGGTCGGTCGGGTCCTGTATAGTGGTAGGAGGTCGGTCGGGTCCTGTATAGTGGTAGGAGGTCGGTCGGGTCCTGGTATAGTGTAGGAGATCGGTCGGGGTCCTGGTATAGTGGTAGGAGGGATGGTCGGGGTCCTGGTATAGTGGTAGGAGGGTCGGTCGGGGTCCTGGTATAGTGGTAGTAGGGTCGGTCGGGCCGAAAGGTAGTTGGGTATTCAAACCGGTATTTTTTTTTTTTTTTTTTTCGCCGATGAGTGGTGCAGGGGGAGTGGGGGAAGGGGGGAGGGGGCGGGAGGGGGGGAGGGGGTGACAGTGAGATGAATTCATTTTCTTATTTGAATATTTGAAGTTTTTTTTTCGGATTTTATTTATTTAGTTTTTTTTTTTTTTAAGGTTTGATGAGTTGTTATTATAGGGAAGTTCTCATTATTGTCTCTCTGTGTTTTTGTTATTCTCTGTATTTCTTCTGGTCTTTTCGTCTCTCTCTCTCTCTCTCTCTCTCTCTCTTTCTCTTTCTCTCTCTTTCTCTCTATCGGTCTATCTATCTATTTCTTCTCTCTCTCTCTCTCTCTCCCTCCCTCTCTCTCTCTCTCTCTCATACACTCTCTTTCCCTTCCTCCCCCCTCTCTTCCTCTCTTTCTCTCATTCACTCCCTCTCTTTCCCTCAATTCTTCCACTTCGCTCTGCCTCCATCATTCTCAGTTCTCTCTCTCTCTCCTTCACCCCTTTTCTCGCCCCTTCATTCATTCTAAACCACCTTTCGAAACGCCGGTTATGGTGGGGTGGGTCAGAATATGTATATGTGTATGTGTGTGTGTGTGTGTGTGTGCATAATACATAAACTAAAATACTAATACACTACAAAAAATAATACTATA
>NC_051391.1:6756062-6763495 GCF_015228065.2 Penaeus monodon | reverse complement strand
CAACCCTTCCTTCTCCCCCCCCTCTTACTTCCTCATCCCTCCCCCCATTCCCTCTTCAAATCCTTTTTTTATATCTCTCTTCTCCCAAATCTCTCATCATCTTTTCCTTTTTCCTCATATTCCCTCCATCATTAACCCTTCCTCTTTACGTTTTCCCTCCTTCCGTTCTCCTCCACTATGCTCCTCCCCCTACATCCCCTTCCCCCCCTATAATCTCCACTTCCTCAACCTTCGCCCTCCCTTCAGCTTCCCCCTCCCTCCACCTTCCCCCTCCCTCCACCTTCCCCCTCCCTCCACCTTCCCCCCATACTCCACCTTCCCCCTCCCTCCTTTACCCTCTTTCACCCTTCCCTCCTCTACCCCTCCCCCCATCACCCCTCCCATCCTTAACCCCACCCCCCCCATCCCCCTTTCCACCTTCACCCTTCCCTCCTCCACCCTTCCCCCCACCCTTACCCCCATTACCCTTCCTCCCATTACCCTTCCCTCCTCTACCCCTCCCCCCACCCTTGCCCCCCACCCCCACCCCCCATCACGGACTCCCAAGGTGGTCATCTCGTGGGCGTTTCCGACCCGATGAACTCTCTGGGCGAGTGGCATCAAGAGAGGTTGATTGTTGTGGATTTCTCAAGATGGCCTTTGACGTTGGGGAGAGAGAGAGAGAGAGAGAAAGGGAGAAAGAAGAGAGAGAGAGAGAGAGAGAGAGAGAGAGAGAGAGAGAGAGAGAGAGAGGTGGAAGGAGGAGGAGGGAAGGGGGAGGGGGGAGGGGATGGAAGGAGGAGAGGGGGGATGAGAGAAGGGATGGAGGGATGGGAAGGAGGGTGGGAGGGAGGGATATGTGTGTGTGTGTGTGTGTGTGTGTGTGTGTGTGTGTGTGTGTGTGTGTGTGTGTGTGTGTGTGTGTGTGTGTGCAAGCATGTATGTAGAAAGAGAGAGAGGATTTGCAGGAAAGAAGGGAGGAAGGGAGAGAAAGAGAGGTAGAGAAAGGAGGATGAGACATATGGCGGAAAGATGGAGGAAGGGAAGAGAGAGAGAGAAAGAGAGAGAGGGAAGGAGAAGGAGTTAGATGGACGGACAGAGATTCATTTCTTATCTGAAAGATTTATTTGCAGAGCAATTTATATGTCTTGCAAAAAGTCAAGGAGATATGTCTAAGAATCCACCCAAAATGGTTGAAATCTTATAACGCAAGGATGAAGATCAGTCAGACATTACCTATACTTGCTTGGAGGGCAATACAGTAATACTCATTCTCTATGAATCACTTCTGAAGTCAACAAAACACTCTCACACTAGTTTTTTTCCCCTCTCTCTCTCTCTCTCTCTCTATCTATCTGTCTGTCTATTTCTCTCTCTCTCTCTCTCTCTCTCTCTCTCTCTCTCTCTCTCTCTCTCTCTCTCTCTCTCTCTCTCTCTCTTCTCTCTCTCTCCTCTTCTCTCTCTCTCTCTCTCTCTCTCTCTCTAATCTCTCTCTCTCTCTAAATCTCTCTCTCTCTCTAAATCTCTCTCTCTCTCTCTTCTTCTTCTTCTTCTTTTTCGTTTTTCTCTTTTAGTAAAATACAAAGCTAGTATTCCACCGCTTCTAGTAGAAATAGGACAGGCAGGAGAGTAAACATCCTTCCCTGGCCATACAGTTGTAAGGGAAATTCTCTAGCGTTATTTACGTTATCGCCTTCTTCGTTTGGTATCGTCTAACTTGCAGTGTAGTCTGAACAGCTACTGCAACGTTGGATAACAGTGAGATTGTTATGGTCTTAACTATTTTGCGTATGTTTTGTCTGCAGATTTTGTTTTTGTTTTGTTTATCGTTATTATTTATTTTTTCTGTCTGTCTGGTCCTGTGTATGTCTCTCTGTGTCTGTCTTTCTCTTTCTCTGTCTGTCTGTATGTCTGTCTGTCTGTCTATCTCTGTCTCTCTCTCTCTCTCTCTCTCTCTCTCTCTCTCTCTCTCTCTCTTGCTCTCCCTCCCTCCCTCCCTCCCTCCCTCCCACCTTCCTTCCCACCACCCCTCCTTCCCAGCCTCTCCCTCTCCCTCCCTCCTCTCTCTCTCTTCTACCAACCTCCCCCCACACTCAAGAGCCCCCCCCCCCCATTCTTTCTCGTTCTTTCCCCCTCTCTTCGATTGTCTGCTCTCAATTGTGGCTCAGTGACGCAGGTAGGATTTTTCTTTTCTGTTTCGTATACACATCTCAATAAACTTCCGGGAGAAGGAGAACGAGAGGAAGAGAGAAGGAGTGAGAGGACCTGTGTGCGTGTGTGTGTGTGTGTGTGTGTGTGTGTGTGTGTGTGTGTGTGTGTGTGTGTGTGTGTGTGTGTGTGTGTGTGTCTGTGTCTGTGGGGGAGAAGAAGGGAGCTGTGTGTGTGTGTGTGTGTATGTATTTGTCTGTCTGTCTGTCTAGCTGTATATCTATATCTGTTTTCATTTATCTATCATTTATCTATCACATTATCTATAAGTATGTCACTGCACATATTAGTAGAAATATAAGTAGGTTAATATTACTAATAGCAGTGATAGGATAATAGTATTGATAATGATAGTAGTAACAATGTTAATAATGTGAATAATGATAATGAGAATAATGATAATTATAACGATGTTAATAATAATGAAGATGATAGTAATAACAATAATTATAATAATAACGATAATTGTAGCAATAGTAATAATGATAATGATAAAAATCATAATGATAATAATACCAATTATAACAACAACAAAACAATAACAAAAAAAAAAATAATGATAATAATGATAATAATGATAATGATTATGATAATGATGATAATAATGATAATAATAATAATAATAATAATGATATCAATAATATTATTAATAATAATAATGATAATAATAATAATAATAATAATAATAATAATAATAACAATAATAATAATGGTAATGGTAGTAATCGTATCATAATAACACCGATAATAATGAAAAAGAAAAAAAGTCTTGATGGAAAAACGCGAAGCAACGGCGCAGGAAAACCTCGAACTAGATTGAAAGAAGTAAAGGAATCCGTCTTATAGGCCTAGAAAATTCGACCGTCTGACCGTTACCCCTTTCGTCTCGACCTCTCATCCTCCCTCCCCCCTCCCCCAACCCCCACCCCCTTCTACCTTCCCCCTCCCCTTCCTCCCATACCCCAATACCCCCAACCGCTACCCTACGCTGCCCCTCACCCGCACGAGAGAATGACAAACCACACCACACCACAAGGTCGACACTCCCCTTTCCCACCCCACGATAACGTCGCCCATACGACCCTCCACCTCATAGGCCCACCATTCTATCTCGACGGCCTTACTTTGGTTGGCTTCTCCTCGCCGACGCATTCTTATATAATTGGCTCACGGGGATTAGATTCGGCGCTATGGGCCCTTAATGCGGTTATGGGGGAGGAAAGGAATGCCACGAGTTGCTTCCGTAGGGCGGAGGAGAGGGGGGGAGGGGGGAGTAGGAGGGGAGTGGGGTTAGAGGGGAAGGGGGTAGGAGGGGAGTGGGTTAAGAGGGGTGGGTGGTGGGGAGGGGGTTAAGAGGGGAGGGTGGTGGGGAGGGGGTAGGTAGGAGGTGAGTTAAGAGGGGGGGAGATGGAGCGGGAGGGTACGTTAGATGTTGAGGAGGTTAAGAAGGGAGGGGTGTAGGAGGAAAGGGGGTTAAGAGGGGAAGGTTTAAGGGGGGGGGGGGGGGGGGGGGGGGAAAAAGGGGAAAGAGGATAGGGGAAGGTGGGAGAGAAAGGGAAGGAGGGGAGGGGGAAAGAGGGAGGGAAGGGGAAGGGAGGGAAGTGGGAGGGAGAGGAGGAAGGAGGTGGGAGGAGGGGAAAGAGAAGTGGAAGAGAGGGAGGTGGGAAAGGGGGGGGGATGTGGGAGGAAGAGGGAAGGGAAAAGAAGAAAGAGGGAAGGGAGTGGGAGGAGGAAGATGGGAAAAAGAGGAGGAGGTGTGAGGAGGACGAAGGAAGGAGGGAAAAGGGGAGAGAGGGAGGGAGAGGAACTGATGTGGGAGAGGAGGAGATGGGAGGAGGGAAAAAAAGGAGGGGGGAGGGAGGGGGAAGAAGAGGAGGAAGAAGAGAAGGAGGAAGAGGGAAGGAGGTAGGAGGTGGAGAGAGGGGAAAGGGTAGAAACGAAGAAGATATAAAAAGAGAGGATAGGGAGGAAGAGGAAAAAGGGAGATAGAGGAAGGAGCAGATGGTAGGGGAAGAAGGAGAGAAGAAAGGAGGACAAAGAATAAGAGTAAACAGTAAATAACAAGGAAAACAGGAAATAGAGAATAAAGGAGGAAAAGGAAGAGGAGCGTAAGAAGAGAATCTGAAGGAAGAAGGAAAAGGGGAAGGAGGGGAAGAGAAGGTGAATTGGAAGAAGTACAGGGAAGAAGAGACGAAAAAAAGAGTAGATGGAGGAAACAGAAGAAGGAGGAACAGACAGAGAAAGGTTAGAGAATTTCCTCATCTTCATCGCTTATTTCATTTATCTTCGTCTATTCATTCTCTTCTTTCTTCTCTTTTCTCTCTTTCCTTCCTTCCTTCTTTCGTGCATATCAGGGAGTACTGATGATATCGTAAAGTTATGACTTTATATTTCTTATTATTTAAATCTGTCGCCATTACGCGATATATATATATATATATATATATATATATATATATATATATATATATATATATATATATATAAAATATAGAGAGAGAGAGAGAAGAGAGAGAGAGAGAGAGAGACAGAGAGAGAGAGAGAGAGAGAGAGAGAGAGAGGAGAGAGAGAGAGAGAGAGAGATGGCGTAATAATGTGGTAATGATGATTTGAAAAAGAGCATTATAATAATGATGATAATGATGATGATGATGATGATGATGATGATAATAATAGTAATGATAATAATAATAATAATAATAATAATAATAATAATATAATATAATAATAATAATAATAATAATAATAATAATAACGACAATAATCATAATAACGACAACAATAGCAATTTTGATACTGACAAAAATAATAATAATGATAATGATACTCTAACCAATGACAATACTGATAATGACAACGAATACACTGATGATAATAGTAATGATATTAATGATAATAACTACAACAATAATGATATTGATAATGATAATGATAACAATAATAGTAATGATGATGATAATAATAATGATAATAGCAGTACTGACGATAGTATAATAATGATTAATAACAATTTTTTTTTTTTTTTTGTATTATCCTTACCAGTAATAGTAATAATAATAACGATAATGATAATAGTGATAATGATAATGATAATGGGTACTGTTATTACTAACATTATTATTACTATCATTATTATCATTATTATTAGTAAGAACAACAACAAGGAGAAGGAGAAGGAGCAGAAATGTTTAAAAAGAAGAAAAAGAAGAACAAGAAAAAAAGGACAAGAAGAAAACGAAAAGTAAGAAAAAAAGTAAAAATAAGATAATGATGATGATAATGATAATAATAATAAAAAAATAATAATAATGATGATGATGATAATAATAATATGATAATAATAATAATAATAATAATAATAATAATAATAATAATAATAATAATAATAATAATAATAATAATAATAATAATAATAATAATAATAATAATAATAATAGTAATAATATTATTAATAATAATAATAACATTAATAATAATGGCAAAAAAAAAAAAAAAAAAAATAATGATAATAATAACATTAATAATAATGATAATAATAATAATAATAATGATAATAATAATAAAAATAATAAAATAATAAAATAAGATAATAATAATAATAAATAATGATAAACAACAATCAGCAGCCACTTCCCCCCAAACCCTTTGCAGCTGTCATGTTCCTGCTTTGGAGAGAAGCAGGTGTTGCAGAGCGTTCCCTCAACGATAACGCGCCTCTGCTTCCATAATTCTTGTATATAAATATCTTTCTTTACGTAGCCTTTTTTTTTTTAATCCTTCTTTTTCTTTTTTGTAAGGATGTAGGGCTCACGGGACATGCTTTTATTCAGAGAGTGTGGTAGATATATTTATATAAGAAGAGAGAGAGAGAGAAAGAGAGGAGGAGAGAGAGAGAGAGAGAGAGAGAGGGATAGAGAGAAAATAGGAGAGAGAAGGGGAGAGAAGGAGAGGAGGCAGATAAACAGACAGAGACAGATAAAGGGGAGAAAAAAAGAGAAGAGAAGAGAGGAGAGAGAAAAAAAGAGAGAGAGAAGGAGGGGAGGAGAGAGAGAGAGAGGAAGAGAGAGACAGACAGGGAAAACGGGACAAGAAGAAAAAAAGAAGAGGAAAGAGAGGAGAGGAGAGAGGAGAGAGAGAGGGGGGGAAAAGAAGAGAGAGAGGAAAAAACAGACGACAGACAGAGCAGACAGAGACAGCAGAGACAGAAAGAAGAGAGAGAGAAGAAAAGAGGGGGGAGAAGAGAGAGAGAAGAGAGAGAGAGAGGAGGAGAGAAGGAGAGAGACAGAGAGAGAGACAGACAGACAGACAGGGCGAGACAACAAGCCAGACAGGACAAAGAACAGACGAGAGACAGACAGAGGAGAGAAGAGAGAAGAGAGAGAGAGAGAAGAGGGGAGGAGAAAAGAGGAGAGAGGGGAGAGAAAAAAGGGGAAAAGAAAGAGAGAGAGAGAGACAGAAAACAGGACAGAGAAAAGAAAGAGAGGGAGAGGAGAGAGGAGAGAAAAGGGAGAAGACAGACAGACAGACAGAGACAAGACAGAGAGAAAGAGAGAGAGAGAGACAGATAGACAGAGACAGAGAAAGAGAAAGGCAAAGAGAGAGAGAGAGAGAGAGAGAGGGAGAGAGAGAGAGAGAGAGAGAAGAGAGAGAGAAGAGAGAAGAGGGGGAGAGAGAGAAAAGAGGAAGAAGACAAAAGAGAGAAGAAGAGAGCAGAGAGAGAGAGAGAGAGAGAGAGAGAGAGAGAGAGAGAGAGAGAGAGAGAGAGTAAGAGGGAAAATAATAAGCCTCCAATAAGGAAACTGGGAACTAAGGGGTAAATGTGGAGTCGTATTGAAGACCATTATCATTCTAATTCATTTTTAATTCAAATGTTAAACTGCCTTTGATGAAACTAGAGAGAGAGAAAAAATTAGCTTGTTTTTAAGGCATCAGAATATTTGTTGTTTTTCTTCCTCTCGTTATCACTTGTTTGTTCTATTCTCTCTTTCTTCCCTTCCTTTCTCTTTCGTTTTCTTTATTAACGCACACAGACACAGATACACACACACGCACATAAACACACACACACCCACACACACACACACACACACACACACAAACACACGCACACAAACACACATCCACACAAACACACACATCCAAACAAACACACACACACACACACACACACACACACAATCCCACACACACACATACCCCCCCACTCCCACACACACACACACCTCCCCCTCACACACACATACCCC
>NC_051391.1:6748562-6751062 GCF_015228065.2 Penaeus monodon | reverse complement strand
TATTATTATTATTACTATTATTTCGAAATGGCATAATTTTGTTTCTCTTTGTTTCTATCTGCCTGCCTGTCTTTCTCTCTCTTTCTCTCTGTCTGTCTGTCTGCCTGTCTCTCTCTCTCTCTCTTTCTCTCTCTCTCTCTCTCTCTCTCTCTCTCTCTCTCTCTCTCTCAGTTCTCTTCCCGTTCCTTCAGAGTTTGTTATTTGGCTGACTGTCTTTACCTCCGCGACATCACCAACAATGAAGAGAAGCCGAAAGGGTTATAAAAAAAAAAAACAAAAAAACTTGTTCTACAGGTGCAGATCCCGTCGCTCTTGTGGCGTGGCGTGTGTGCCCTCTCTCTCTCTCTCTCTCTCTCTCTCTCTCTCTCTCTCTCTCTCTCTCTCTCTTCTGTCTGTCTGTCTCTCTCTCTCTCTCTCTCTCTCTCTCTCTCTCTCTCTCTCTCTCATCTCTCTCTCCTCTCTCTCTCTCCTCTCTCATCTCTTCTCTCTCTCTCTCTCTCTCTCTCTCTCTCTCTCTATATATATATATATATATATATATATATATATATATATATATATATATATATATACATATCTCGGCCGCGGTGGCCGAATGGTTAGAGCGTCGGACTCAAGACTGTCACGACGGCAATCTGAGTTCCAGGGTTCGAGTCACCGACCGCCGCGTTGTTTCCCTTGGCAAGGAACTTCACCTCGATTGCCTGCCTAGCCTCTGGGTGGCCAAGCCAGCTCAAGTCAGTGCCGGGTAAATAGAGATGGTGACTCGATAAAAACACCGGGCGGAAGGCAATGGCAAACCACCGCTCTAAATTGCTAAGAAAAAAAATCATGGAAGCCCATGATCGTCAAGGCCGCGTTGGCCGAATGGTTGGAGCGTCGGACTCGAGACTGTCACGACGGCAATCTGATTTCGAGGGTTCGAGTCACCGACCACCGCGTTGTTCCATTGGGCAAGGAACTTCACCTTGATTGCCTACCTAGCCACTGGGTGGCCAAAGCCAGCCCAAGTCAAGTGCTGGTCCCAAGCCCGGATAAATAGAGAGAAAGATTACCTAAAAGGTACCACCGGCACTCTCCGTGGAAAGGAACTGGGGACCCTACCACGTACTCACTCCAAGATCATCACAACATGAAAACTACAATTAAGTATCATGCTGTGACCACGGCGGCTCAGACATGAACCTACCGTTAAATGAAGAAGATATATAGATATATATATAGATATAGATATAGATAGATAGATAGATAGATAGATAGAGAGATAGATAGATATATGTGTGTGTGTGTATACATATAAATATAGATAAATATATGAATATATATATATATATATATATATATATATATATATATATATATATATATATATATATATATATATATATATATATATATACTAATACACACACATACATGTATGCGTGTGGGCATGTTAATGTCGAGTGTATTCAAATATGTCTATTTGTCTGTCTGTATGTCTGCCTGTCTATCTGTCTGTCTGGCTGTCTGTCTGTCTATCTGTCTGTCTGCCTTTCTCTCTGTCTGTCTGTCTGTCTTTCTTTCTCTCTCTCTTTCTCTTCTCACGCCTCTCCCTCCCACCCTCTTTATCAGCAGCATGACTAAGCAAAACCTTATCTTCATGAGGAGCTTGATTGCTCGTCGAATCTTCTGGAAGTAAATAACCCTTTTTTCTACTCCTTCTTTTTATCTTCTCTCTCTCTCTCTCTCTCTCTGTCTCTCTCTCTCTCCTCTCTCTCTCTCTCTCTCTCTCTGTATTTCTCTTTCCCTCCCTCCTTTTCCCTCTCTGTCTCTGTCTCTGTCTGTCTGCCTTCTCTTTTCTCTCTCTTCTCTTCTCCTCTCTCTCTCTCTCTCCCCTCTCTCTCTCTCTCTCTCTCTCTCTCTTTTTCTTTCCCTCCCTCCTTCTCTCTTTCTCTCTCTCTCTCTTTTCTCTCTCTCTCTCTCTCTCTCTCTCTCTCTCTTCTCTCTCTCTCTCTCTCTCTCTCATTCTCTCTCTCTCCTCCTTCTCTCTTCTCTCCCCTCCTCTCTTCTCTCTCTCGTCTCCCTCCCTCCTTCTCTCTTCTCTCTTTCTCTCCCCTCTCTTCTCTCTCTCTCTTCTTCTCGTCTCTCTCTCTCTCCCCTCTCTCAATTTCTCTCTCTTTATTTTATACTGCGGTCTCTTTCTTTTTCCATCACTCTCTCTCTCTCTCTCTCTGTCTCCCATTTTCTCTCCCTCTCCCCCTTTCTGTTTATCTACCTATCTTTTCTTCTTTTCTGTCTCTTCGTTTCTTCTTCTCCTCCCTCCTTCTCTTTCTCTATTTTCTTACTGTCTGTCCTGTTTTAAAAAAATTTTTTAAAAAATATCAAACATCCTTCTTCCTCCTTCCCCTTCCTCCCATCTCCTCCTCCCCCTCCCCCTTCCCTTCCCACCCCCCTTCTCCTCCTCTTCCCCATCTTCCCCCCCCCCTTTCTCCACTTTCTCTCCCACCTCCTCCTCTTC
>NC_051391.1:6726522-6736522 GCF_015228065.2 Penaeus monodon | reverse complement strand
TGGAGAGGGGAAAGGGAAAAAGAGTATGAAAGGCGAGAATGGGAAGAAAAAGAAGAAGGGAGAGAAAAGGATAAAGAGAAAGAGAAAGACAGACAAATAAACAAACAGACAGACAAAAGGAAAGCGACTAATAATGATAATAAAAAAAAAAAAAAAACGAACGAGAGATAGAAAGAGAGACGAAGAGAAAGGAGAAAAAAAAATCCAGCCCCCCCCCTCTCAAGAATTTGTGACTTTGTGTTTGTCAAGCAATTAAAGTGTTTGATTTAGTTCTACTGTTTTTGTTGTCTGTGTTAATTTGTAATTAATGTTTTGCTATAACTGCGACTACTGTTGAGAATATGATACCAATGATGAATATGTTAATAACAGCAATAATATTGATAACAGAAAAAATAATGGTGATGATAACGACGATGGTAGTAACAATAACAGTCACTAAAAGTATTAGTATAGACACTACCATTGTTATTATCCCTATAATATATATATATATATATATATATATATATATATATATATAACATATATATAATATATATATATATATATATATATGATATGTATATAATATGTATATACATATATATATTATATATATATATATATATATATATATATTATAGATATGATAGATAGATAGATAGATAGATAGATAGATAGATAGATAGATATACACACACACACACACACACACACAAACACACACACACACACACATATCTATACATATTCAAACATTACATGACCGAGTCTAAATACATCTGTCTATAAATTACACAAATAAAAGTGAACATGACCATTATACATGACATGGTTACCTATTCGTTATTTGAAGAAAGCGTGACAACCACATAACTGCATTTTGCATTAAGTACCGTATAATAACGTCGTCATAAAGTAGATTATCGTAATAAAAAGAATACTGCAGGTAAGTACTGTATTTAATGATAGACAAAGAGTTAGCAACTTAGTTAGATCATAAACTATCCACTCTCTCCCTCCCCCTCCTCCCTATCTCACCCCCACTGCCCACCCCCCTCCTGGTTCCTCTTCCTCCCCCCTCCCCCTCCCCTGGAATACCCAGACTAAGAATTAATAAAATAAATAAATAAATAAATGAAATGGTCTCTCTTCCACCCCCACCCCCCACACCCCTCACCCACCTCCCCTAAGCCTTTCCGTCCACCCCACTTCACCCCCACAGCCTCCCCTTCTCAACCCCCTCCCCTCCCCTCTACACCACCCTCCACACCTTTTCTACCCCCCTCCCCTCCTCTACACCCCTTTCCTCTCTTCTACACCAACCCCTCCCTTACCCCAACCCCTCCTCGACACCCTACCCCCTCTTCCTTCCTCTACACCCCTCCCCTTCCCCTCATCTACATCCCACCCCTCCTCGACACCCTCCTCCCCCTTCCGCTCTTCAACACCTCCCCTTCTCTACACTCCTTCCCTCCTCCACACACCCCTTCCCTCCTCTACACCCCTCTCCTCTACACCCCAACCCCCCACCCACCCCACCCTCCTCTCTGCCCTCGAACATATCGACCGTCCATCACAGAAATCGCTTCGACCACGTACGTTGTGATTAAGGTTCTCATCCGCCAGGAAATCGTAAAGAGCAATTTTGGACAGTCGCACTTACTATTGGCGCTCGCTCAGTGGCCGTTCAGTGCAGGTAACTTAGTGTCGGGGGATCGAGTTTGTACGTGTGTGTGTCGGGAGGGGGTGGGGGGTGGGGGTGGGAGGGGGGAGGGGTGTTTGTGGGGCTTGTGTGTGTGTGGGGGGGGGGTGTTTGTGTGTCAGGGGGAGGTGTGTTTGTATGTGGGGGGGTGTGTGGGAGGGGGGAGAGTGTATATGTGGGTGTGGGTGTGTGTGTGTGTGTGTGTGTGTGTGTGTGTGTGTGTGTGTGTGTTTGTTGCCTTGTCTTTGTTCATCTCGTTTTGTATTAATAAATGTATGTCTATATGTCTCTTTATTAATCTGGCGATCTATATTCATAAATCTAAATTTATGTCCATATCTGTATCTATCTATATCTATCTATATCTATGTCTATCTTTTACAGTCTATGTCTATCTTTATTTGTTCATCCATAAAAAAAAACGAAAAAAAAAACGGATGGCAAGAATTTAGTGACAAGAATACATGAAAACAAAAGTGATTTTTAACTTAATGAAATCCTCAAGCAGATTGCACAGAGAGAGGGAAAGAGAAGACATTGCAATGAATAAAAAGTGGAACAAAAATCATGTTTATCTTGTCAAATGTACGTATTCAAACAGATGCATACTTATGTGCAACATATAACACTTCTGCACACGGTTATCATTGACCTTGAGAAGTGTTTATTTTTTATATATACATACACACACACACACACACACGCATATATATATATATATATATATATATATATATATATATATATATATATATATATATATATGCGTGTGTGTGTGTGTGTGTGTGTGTGTGTGTGTGTGTGTGTGTGTGTGTGTGTGTGTGTGTGTGTGTGTGTGTGTGTGTGTGTGTGTGAGTGTGTGTGTGTGTGTGTGTGTGTGTATATATATATACATATATGTATATGTATATATAAACATATACATATATGTATATGCATATATATGTATATGTATATGTGTGCGTGTGCAATATATATATTATATATATATATATATATATATATATATATATATATATATATATACATAATTTGTTATATTATATATATATATATATATATATATATATATATATATATATATATATATATATATATATATATAACATATGCACACACGCAATCACACAGCGGTATATGCGTGCAGATAGTTCCAAATCAAACTATTACCAAAATGCCCAGTGAGACGGTTTGATCTCTCACTTACGATCGCCGCCACCATTCCAAACATTTCCGTCTCCCGCCGTCCTGAAATGAAGGGCTTGACATAATTCAAATCCTCCATCAGATTTCGGAAGAGAATCACAGCACACACAAACAGAAGTCGAAAAAAAGGGGGGGAAATGAGAATATTATTACCGAGTCGCTTGCCTCCTGCAGGCTCTCAGGGCTACCAACCATTTTTGCGTCATGACTAACCTCAAATTTCATAATTAACTGAGCAGTTGAGGTTTATCGTAAATATACTTCGTGGTTGGGAATTGTCCTGAAATATAGCGACTCCACAGTGAGAGATTGCAGCAGTTAAGAACTCAAATTTAAAATAACGCCCATTTTGAAGGTTGGCATGTCTGTGGCGACTTGATGAGAGAGACGTCGCTTTAACTTTTTTTTTTTTAAGAATACGTTTTCCTAACTCTACTTTCAGCGTAATCGTTGATCGGGGATGCAATTGAAGGCGATTAGGAGCCTGTTGAAAGAGATGCCGCTCTCCTGTTGCACCGTTAATTTAGAAAAAAAAAAAAAACAGTAACTCAGAAATGACGACATTATAAGTTCAAAAGGACCGATGTGTTACTTTTTTTTCTTTCTTCATTTATTATTATTATTTTTTTTTTTTTGGGGGGGAGGGGGCGACATAATGACTTGTAAATGCTACAACGACTGCTTTTGTGACAACCGCTAATGCTCATAATGATTTTACGTATGATAACAGTTACAATGGTACTATTGAAGATAATGATAATAATGACAGTGATAATAATAAAGATAATAATAGTAATAATAATTATAATAATAATAATGATAATAATAATTATATGATAATAATGATAATACAGTAACGATAATGATAACGATATGCTACTGATAGTGAAAATAAGAACTGTAATGATAATAAACATGATGATAATGGCTACAAAAAGCAAAAGTAATAATGATAATGATAACGCTACGGATAATAATAATAAGAAGAACAATAGTGATAATGATAATAATAATGTGACAATAGTGATAATAACAGCATTACAGATATTGATAATGATGATGGTAATAGTAATAGCTATATCGAAAATAATAATAGTAATAAGAACAATAATAATAATGATAATAATGGTGGTAATAATAATAATAACAATAATAATGATGAAAATAATAATAATAATAATAATAATAATAATAATAATAATAATAATAATAATAATAATAATAACAATAATGATAATTATGATAATGATAAAAGTAGTTATAATAATAATGATAATGATGATAGCAATATTATTAATAATAAGGACAACAATAATAATAATGATTATAAAGATAATGATAACAATAATAATAATAATAATTAATAATAATGATAATAATAATAATAATAATAATAATAATAATAATAATAAGATATGATGATAATAATGATAATAATAATAATAATAAAAATGATAATAATAATAATAATAATAACAATAATGATTATAACAGTATTATTATTAATAACAGTAAACACAATTATGATAATAATAATGACAGTAATGTTAATAATAATAATAATGAGAACTATAAAAACATTAATAATAATTGTTATTGTTATCATTTTAATTATTTTAGTAATAATAATGTGATAATAACAATAAGTAATGATTATAATAGTAATGGTGATAACAATGATAACGAAAATTATGATTGTAATAATCATGATAATGATAAAATTAATGATAATAATAATGATAATAATAATAATACAACAATAACAACAGTAATAATAATAATAATAATAATGATAATATATAATAATAATAATAATAATAGTATATAATATAATAAAAATAATAATAAATAATAATAATAACTAATAATAAGGATAATAATAATAATAATAATAATAATAATAATAATAATAATAATAAGCTGATTATTTAAAATAATAACAATTATTATTATGATAACAACAACAACAATGATAGTGATCACAAAGATAATAGCAATGACAATAGTGAAAATAATCCTTATAATTGCTAATATATCATCCTCTTAATTGATAATATCATTACAATCCACTTTTACCATAATCACTCTTTTAGTTATAATTTTCAGGATAGAGAATTCCTTTCATGATAACGATGAAAAAAAAAAAAAAAAAAAAAAAAAAACAGAGATTAAGATTAAAGAGACAGAGGAAAGAAAAGAGAGGAACAGACAAATACACAAAATAAAATAAATTAGATTATTTGCATATAGATAAATAAATAAATAGAAAAACAGAGGAAAAAGAAAATTTGTCCCAAGACCAACATGAAGCAACATACCCCACATAGATAACTCAGTTCCTGTTATTAACACGTTTACAGGGCCTTCCTATGATGATGTAATAATGTCGGCATGTGGGAACTTATGCCTCATAGATTACCTCATACGGCCGAGGGTAGGCCTATAATTATGTGATAAAGTTGCAATGTTGTTTATGTGTTCGGTTTGAAATCTTTTTTTTTTGTGCTCTCTCTCTCTCTCTCTCTCTCTCTCTCTCTCTCTCTCTTTCTCTTTCTCTCCCCTCTCCTCTCTCTTCTTCTCTCTCTCTCTCTCCTCTTCTCTCCTTTTCCTCTCCTCTCTTCTCTCTCTCTCTCTCTCTCTCTCTCTCTCTCTCTCTCCTCTCTCTCTCTCTCTCTCTCTCTCTCTCTCTCTCTCTCTCCTCTCTCTCTCTCTCTCTCTCTCTTTCTCACTTTCTCTCTCTTTCTCTTTCTCACATACTCTCTCTCTCTCTTCAATATCTCAATCTCTCTCTCTCTCTCTCTCTCTCTCTCCCTCCCTCTCTCTCTCCACCCCCCCTTTCCCTCCCTCCCCCTCTCCCCTCCCTTCCCCCCTCCCTCCGTCCCCCCTCCCCCTCTCTCTCGCCTTTCCTCCCACACTCAACCTCCTCTTCCCCCTCCCCCTCCCTCCTCCCCCTCCCCCCTAGGTCCTGTCACCCCCCCCCCCCGCCCATCTGTCTCAGCCCGTGACAATGGGCGGCTGTCCCTTAGATCAGGATAATTCAACGTTTGTGTTGCCGTTGGTCTCATCTCGACTCGTGTGGTCGACTTAGCCGGGTTTTTTTCTTATGTAATTTGTCCTACTGTTTCGTCTCTTGGTCTGTGTCGATGACTTGTTATTGTTGTTGTTCTTGTTCTTTCTCTTCCTGTTTTTTTATTTTTTTATTTACTTTCTTCATTTTCTTTTACTTCCTTTTCTTCACTTCATCGTCATCAACTTCTTTCCTTTTCTGTATTGGGGTTATCTTTATGGTATTATTATTGTTAATTTTTTTTTCCTCTTCTTCTTCTTGATCTCCTCTTCCTATTCCTGCTTCTTCATTCTCTCTCTCTCTCTCTCTCTCTCTCTCTCTCTCTCTCTCTCTCTCTCTCTCTCTCTCTCTCTCTCTCTCTCTCTCTCTCTCTCTCTCTCTTTCTCTCTCTCTCTCTCTCTTTCTCTTTCTCTCTTTCTCTATCAAATCCTTTTTTTCTTTATCATGATCATCAACATCATCCTCTTCTTATTCTCCTTCTTATGATTCTTTCTTCTCCCTTTCTTGTCTATATGACGTCTCTTTTCGATTCTCTGTTTCTTTATTTCTACACTTTTGTGTTTTCTATTTCTCTTCCTTCTGTCATCTTTCTTATTACATCCATCTCCTTCCTTATTCCCATACCTCTTTCTCTTTCTCTTCCTCTCCATCTCCTTTTTCAGTTCTCATTGTCTCTCTCTCTCCATCTCCCTTTCTCTTTCTCTCCCTCCCATCTTCCTCTCCCTTTCTCTCCCTCCCATCTTCCTTTCGCTTTCTCTCCCTCTCTTTCCTCCTTTCCCATTCTCTCCCTCCCCATCTCCCTTCCACCCCCTCCACCCCTCCCATCCCCTACCCTATAGGCCACCAGCCCACCTTCATTCGCTACCCCACTACCCCACCCCCTCCTCTCCACCCCCTCTCCCCTACCCCTACCATCCATCTACCCTCCTATCCCCCGACGCCTCTATCCCTTTCCCTCCTCTCCACCCCCTCTCCCCAAACCCCACCACCTTTCCCCCACCCCACCACCTTTCCCCCACCCCCACACCATTCCCCCACCCCCATACCTATCCACCACCCTCACCACCTCTCCCCCACCCCCACCACCTTTCCCCTACCAACCCCCACCCCTAACCCCTCGCCCACATACGCCTTGACTGTACTTTAAGCTTGTCATTATCTGTCCGCTGATCCATTAAAGTATGATTGTTCTCGACAGCATGAACAGCCTTGTAACACACCGTCTGAAAGGAGGGATGGGGGGAGAGGAGGTGGATGGGGGAGGAGAAGGGTGGGCAGGGAGGGGAGGGAAGGAGGGGGAAGGGGAAGGAAGGCGAAGGGGAGGGTAGAGGAGGGAAGGAGAGGGATGGGTGGAGGGAGGGCTGGATGAGAAAGGGAGAGGAAGAGAAGGATGAGAAAATGAAAGAAGGATGAAAGAAGAGAGAAGTAAAGGCAAGGGTGAAAGAGGATGGGAGAGATGGAGGGCGGGGGGGGGGGGGGGGGGAAAGGGTAAGCGAGGGAGGGAAGAAAGCAGTGATGGGTGGGGGGAGGGGGCGAGAGAAGAAGGGGGTTATGGAGGGACGGATAAGGGGGGGAGAGTGAGAGAGGAGGAGAACAGGAAGAGGGAGGAAGGGATGGAGGGAGAGATACGTAGGGGGGAAGGATGAGAGAGGAAGAGAGGGAAAGAGAGAGAGAGAGGGATGTGTAGAGTGAAGGAAGGAGGGAAGGAGGTGTAGCGATGAAAACGGGAGAGGAAAGGAAGGAAAAAAAGGGAGTGATGGGTGGGCAGATAAAGGGAGGGAAGGATGTGAGGGAAAGAAAGGTAGGAGGAGGAGAGAAGGAGGGATGGGAAAAGTGAATGGGGAGAAGGGTAGGAGAGAGAGAGAGAGCGAGAAAAGAAAGTTGAAGGAAGAGGGAGGAAGGGAAGACGAGGAATAAGGGAAGGGAAGAGGAAAAGGAGGCCTGAGGAGGGAAAAGAATGAAGGAAGAGAGGGAGGGAAGAGAGGAGGGAGTGGGAAACGAAAGAGGGAGGAAAAAATAGAGAAAAGGAGGAACGTGAAGAAGAAAAGGAAAAAGAACGAAAAGAAAGGAGAACATAAAAATGAAGGTTGAAGGGAGTGGGAGAGATAGATAGATAGATAGATGAATGAATAACCAGATAGATAGACAGATAGATAAATAGATAGACAGATAGATAGATAGACAGATAGTAATAGATAAATAACCAGATAGATAGATAGATAGATATATAGACAGAAGATAGATAGATAGATAGATAGATACAGAGACAGCAAGAAAGATAGATAGATAGAGAGAGAAAACAAATAAATAAAAGAATAAAAAAAAACGAAATAAATAACACAGACCCACCCCTCCCCCCTCCCTCCCTCCTCCCCTGTTTGTCGTGTGGTCAGAGCGACAATGTTATTCTGGTGAGGTTGAGCGTCTGGTTGTAAGGTCGGTCAACGGAAGGCTAATTGCGGGTGAGGGTCTGGTGGTTCTGGTGTGGGATAGGGGGATAGGGGGGAGGGAGGGGGGGAGGTAAGGGGGGGAAGGCGTGAGGGAGGAGGAGGAGGGTAAGGGGGGGAGGTAAGGGGAAGTGTGGGGTGAGGAGGAGGAGAGTTAAGGGAGGGGATGAAGGAGGGGGTAAGGGAGAGGAAGGTAAAGGAGGGGATGAGGGAGGGAGGAGGAGGGTAAGGGGGGGGAGGGAGGGAAAGAATGAGTGAAGGAAGGAGGGAGGAGGAGTTAGAGTGGGAGGAAGGGAGAAGGGAGGGAGGGAGAGGAAGGGAAGGGGAGAGAGGGAGGAGGGAAAGGGAGGAGGAGGACTAAGCTTTTATCATTGATGATGAAGTTAGAGGAGGTGAATGACAAGAGGTAGTTGATCGAAGAGTGAATAGAAGAGGAATGGAGGGGATAGCAGAATCGACATAGGAAAGAAGAGGATGGAGGAGGAAGAAGGAGGAGGAGAGGATATGAGGGAGGGAGTGGAATGGAGAAGGAAGGAAGGGGAGGGATGAAGAAGGAGGAAGGGAGGAAGGAGGAAGGGGAGGTAACGGAATTGGTAAGGATATTAAGTTTTATCATTATTTTTTATATTTTATATATCATATCAATTTATATTATCATTAGTACCATAGTTATTATTGTCATTATTTTGATTATTATCATTATCATCATCATTATATTTTATTATGTTATTATTATTATTATTATTCATTATTATTATTATTTTTAAATCATTATTATTATTATCATTATTGTTATTATTATTTTTTTTATTATTATTATTATTATCATTATTATTATTATCATTATTATTATTATTATTATTATTATTATTATCACTACAACTACTACAACTACTACTGCAATTTCTTTTTTGGTTATATATCAATATTTTTATTAATATCATTATTGTTATTTTCATTATTATCATTATTATTATTGCTATTATTATTATCATTATTATTATTATTATTATTATTATTATTATTATTATTATTATTATTTTTGTTGTTGTTGTTGTTGTTGTTATCATCATATCATTATATAATGTTTTTATCATTATTATCATTGATATTATTATTACCATCATTATTGTTATTATCAATAACATTATCATTATCTTTATAATTATCATTATTATCATTATCATTATTACTATCAATATTGTTATAACTCTTATTACGATTATCATTATTGGCATTATTAGTTTTTGCTATTATTTTATGATTATCACCATCATTATCATCACCATTACACACACGTATATATACCCCCCTTTCCTGTCCCACACACTAACACACAAAGAAACACGTTTCCCCACAAATACACAACCTATATACTTAGCCACACTTTCTACACACTCTATACTCATAAAAGCACAAACATACATACACACACAACACCACCAAGACACACCCCCAACACAACACACACACACACAACCCCCACCACACACACACACACAGCACACACACACACACACACACACAACACACAACCCCCCCCCACCCACACACAAAAACCCACACACCCACACACTAAAAAAAAAAAAAAAA
>NC_051391.1:6697115-6699615 GCF_015228065.2 Penaeus monodon | reverse complement strand
CCTGCGCGGGGATTGGCCGACTGGAGGGTAGGGCGGGGCCAGGGGCGGGGCGAGGGCGGAGTCTCAAGGCCGACTGGCCAGTGGGCGCCTGCGCGTAGGGTCGGCCACTCGGCGGGGCGCGTGCGCGAGCCGGCGCGGGACCGTCCGAGCCTTGGCGTCCCTCACAAGGCATTCGCGTGTGCGCCTCCCTAGCGTGCGGAGGCGCCTGGAACCTTGGGAGTGGTGCAGTGTTGCACAGTTGCTACCACCCACGCAGTCCCTTAGCAGGTCTGGGTGGCGACACTGCCAGACCAGTGTGTGTCAGTGGCTCAAGTCAAGATTGATCAGAATGTGTGAGCTCCGTGGTCTTACAGGCAAAGTAGCGGCCTAAGGTCTCGCTGGAGGTGCATATAGTGGACTATATGTGGCCTGCGAGGCGCCAGTGCCGTCGCCTCGCTCTTTCCTGCAGGATACGTGCGTCGCGGCCTCCTCGCCTCTCCTGAAAGTAAGCATTGTTTCAGTCTTTGATTTCAGGCTTTTGCTCTCTTCCCGACTCTGGTCCCGGGCGTCGGTCGGTGTGCTGGCCACGAGGACCTCGAAAGTCAGCAGTCTTTTTTTGGGGGGAGGGGGAGGAGGGGGGGAGGGGAAAGTAGCGCCGGTGCGCAGTGGTTATTGCGCAGGTCCGTAACACCCCCTAGTGAGCTCTCATTGGTTCTGCCAGACTCTGCTTGTTAATTGGTAGTAATTTTTGGAAATTAAACAAGTGGAGAGGATCGGGCCGGCCTGGGCCACCTTCGGCAACCACGCGTCGGCCATTTTGTACGGCGAGGAAGGCAGGTGATGGCGGTGGCAGCGGCGGTGTAGGCCTGTGTTCAGCCCACGCCCTTAGCCGCCTCAGCCGCCCACGGTCCACCACGAGGCGCCCACACACGCCTCAGCCCACTTGCACTCCCTGGATTTATGAACTTCGTATTTGTTCAACTTAATGTTCATTAAAAAAAAAGTATTATTGTAAACATCTACAATATTGTGAAGAGAGAGAAAAGTTACAAATGTCACAGTCTGAAAAAGATAACGGTTTTCCTAAGTACGGAAACAACTTGTGTAACGTTGCTTGTTGAAAGCACTCAGTTGCAGAGGGTGACTAAGTGAGGGGAGAAGGAAGGGGGCGACGGGGGACGGTGGAGGAGGAGGAGGAGGAGGAGGGGGGAGGTGTCATAGTCAAGCAATCGCTCTCGTACGAATTGCAATATCATTGCAGACTTTAGCGTTGCAAGAGCTAGGGATAAGCCAAAGCCCCTGAGTTCGTTCGTTGTATGTGTGATTTTATTTATTTTTTTCTGTCAAAAAAAAAAAATGTTTTGGAATCGGAGTCTCATTACGATTGAGTTTGAAATGATCTGTCTTTAAAAAAAAAGTTAGTTGAAAATAACTTGACAGGAATCGTGAGTCGAAGTCCCAAGTTTCTCTCTCTCTCTCTCTCTCTCTCTCTCTCTCTCTCTCTCTCTCTCTCTCTCTTCTCTCTCTCTCTCTCTCTCTCTCTCTCTCTCTCTCTCTCCCCCTCCCTCAATCGTCGTGTTGTACCTTCCCCGCTTCGGCAACGTAAGGAAGAGCGAAAGTAAGAGAGAGAAGGAAAAGTGCACGAAGTCCACAGTAAACAGAGGGACAGAAGATTTACGATGAGAGAAAGGGTGACCGCGTAAGAAAAGAAGAGGGAAAAAGAAAAAAAAAAGTTCATGAACGTGGGTCATATTCCAAGATTTTGTGCTTCTGTCTCTCTCGGTGTGTCTTGTCTTCTCCTTTCTCTGTCTCTCTCTCTGCCTCTTTTTCCCCTTCCTCGCCTCTCTCTTTCTCTTCCTCCGTCGCCCTCCGTGCGATACGCGACCACCCAGCCCGAGGACCGCGAATGGACACTCTCCGCCCGCGCCTCCCGCCGCTGCCCGTCGGCGCTCCGGCAGCGCGCTTGCCGTCGTCGGCGCTGGCGGAGCGGGAGAGCGAGAGGGAGAGAGGGAGAGCGAGAGAGTGAGAGGCGAGCGGGAGATTGTGGCCTCAGTCTCCCGCAAAGTCCCGCGGAGTCTCGACGGATGTGAGGAGAGGCGACGTGCGCTGCGCAGGTGTCGGGAGCGGCGGCGGCGGCGGCGGCGGGGAGGATAGACAACGCTCCGCCACCGGGCCCCCGCGATACACTGTGAAATTCGCCCTCCTTGGGATCGAGCCGTCGGCCGCGCCGGGTCCTCGCCGATGGCTGCGGCTGCGACTCGGCTCAGGGGCTGCGGGCTTCCTCCGCCGTCGCCCTCGCCATCTGCTACTGCTGCTGCCGTGGCTCCTGCTGCTGCTGTGGCTTCTCCTGCTGCTGCTGCTGCTGCTGGACTCCTCATCCGGACGCGGCCGTGGCGACTCCACACTCGAAGGCAGTCAGACACAGACGCCGCCAGTTCTCGCTGGGGTGCTTCGAGTGCGTGCAGCATTTGCAACATAGCCACCAGGAACTTCGTCCCCCACACTCTCTCTCTCGCCGCCT
>NC_051391.1:6687115-6692115 GCF_015228065.2 Penaeus monodon | reverse complement strand
ACGAGAAAGAAGGAAGCAGATAATACCATGAGTGGCTTTAGGAGTTTCTTACACTACAGACGCGGGGAGAGGCTGTGGCTTCGTGGTTTGTTCACAATAGTCCTGATATGAATAGTGAGAGGATAGGTTACACTTACTGGATTTACTGCAAGGAAGGATTGGTGGAAGGAAGCAAAAGTGGAGGAGGAATTAAACGAGGATGATGATAACTGGGGTAGGGTGGAGGGGAAGGGGGGGGGGATAACGATGGTGATGACATTAAGTTGAAAGTGCTGATTTGATGATTTGATATGATATTATGGTGGTGGTGATGATAATGATAATAGTAATGATAATCATAATGCCGTTTGGTGATGATGATAACAGTAAGACAGCAATGATAAAACAAATGAAATCAACTCAAGAAACAAATGAGAAGTTCGAAGGAGAGAAAGAAGGAGAGCAATTAGTAACAGCGAGACAACTGGTAATGAAGTTCATGAATATGTTGCCACGATGCCACAGCTTGCCCGTCATACACATGCTGAGGCGATCACGAATGCGTTGGAGAGCAATAGACAGACAGAAAGAGTGGGGAAAAGAGAGGCCAAAAAGTTTATGTGTTTGTGTGTCTGAGAAAGAGAAAGGGAAGGAAAGAGAGAGACAACAGGAGATGTACAGAAAGAGGACAGGACAGCGACATAGAGAGAATGAAGGAGGGATAAAAAATATGTCTGAAAGCAGGGAGTAAGAGAGACGTAAAATAAAGAAAATACAGAGAGATGTAGAAAAGAAAGAAGGATGAACAGATATGCAGAGAAAGTTAGATGGACAGAGAGATGTAGAGAAAGAGAGAGAGAGAGAGAGACAGAGACAGAGAGAAAAGTCAGGGGTGACGCTGCAGTATCAGCCAGATACAGAAGCGTGACGGACGGCTGTTGCTGTCAGACACACAACAGCGTCAGTAGAGGGAGGATTCGAACAACATCTGCAACAACAACAACAACAATAACACGAGGAGAAGGAACAAGCTATTCTATATTTGCTTTTCCTGTTGCAGCTGCGTGTATGTCTGGTTGTGTATGTGAATATGAAGATATGTGTACGCGTCTGTGCATCTATTTATGTGTGTAAGTGTGTATGCGGGCGTGTGCGTTTGTATATTTGTATATTCTGATTTGATGTCTGTGTATAAATAAGTGTATGGGTATGTATGTTAATGTACGTTCGCGCGAACCGATGTGAACATACGTACGTGTATGTGGATAAGTATGTGTGTGTGTGTGTGTGTGTGTGTAAGTGTGTGTGTGTAGCAGCTACAGCATCCTCACATCCCCACTGAGTCTCGTGTTACATCAGCCACCCATGGGGACGCTACGCTCCTGCTGGCGCTCAACCCTCCCTGTGTACACTTAGGCTGTATATGCCTTCACGTACATGTATAAAGTATTCACCATATAAACACACAACCCAAAACAAATATATGTGTAAAAAAAAAAAGAAAAAAAAAGAAAATGAAAAAGCAGTCTACTTCCCCGATATGTTCATCTTTTCTACTTTCCTTTTCACGATTTTTCTCTCTATATTTAGAGTACAAAATACGTCTCAAAAAACACCATTGAAAAGGCAAGGAGTGTTCCCAGTGTAGGAGTACGTTGTCGACGTCTGTTTTTTGTCCCCTCCTCGTCTCTACGTTTCTACTTGGCGCTGTATGAGGCTACATCTTGCCGCATGAAATCGACAAAATAACCGACCATAAGATAGGGAGTGTGCAGAGGGCTAAGCGCTGTGGAGAATCTTTTCCCTGCTGACGTAACCATGTCTTGCATTCCGTTGCTCTGAGAGAGAGAGGGAGGGAGGAAGATGGAGAAGGAGAAGGAAGGAGGGTGAGAGAGAGAAGGCGGGAGGGTCAGAGAGGGAAGGAGGGAGGGTGAGAGAAGGAAGGAGGGAGGGTGAGAGAGAGGAGAGAAGGAAGGAGGAATGAGAGAGGAAGACAGAGAGAATGAGGGAGAGAGGGAGAAGGGAAGAGTTATAAGGAGAGAAGGAGGAAGAAAGTGAGAAGGAAGGATGGAGAGAGTGATAAGAATGGAGGGAGAGAGGGAAAAGGAAAGAGAGATAGGGAAAAATGGGGAGGGAGAGAGAAAGGAAGGGACGAAAGGAGAGATAGAGGAAGAATAGGAATGAGAGAGAGGGAAAAAAAGAGGACGGGAAAGGCAGGAGAAAGAGAGAAAAATAAAAATGAGAAGAAGAGGAAGAGAAGAAAGGAGAGACGGAGAGACGCTGAGAAAAATCATGAACAACAACAAAAAACGGAGTATGATTGTCTGTAGCATTTATAATTTGGTTATTATACTAATCTCTCTCTTGCTTTCTGTTTTATAAGTCTCTGTTGGACCTTGTACATCTCTTCTTTCTCTCCCTATCATTGTCCCAGTGTATCTCCGTTAATCTGTCAGGCTGTGTGAGCATTCTTAATTATCTTCGCCACATTCCTTTCTCTCTCTCTCTCTCTCCTTCTGTCTTCTCTCTCTCTCTCTCTCTCTCTCTCTCTCTCTCTCTCTCTCTCTCTCTCTCTCTCTCTCTCTCTCTCTCTCTCTCTCTCCTTTCCTTTTCTGTCTCTCACACACATATAGACAAGCAAACAAGAAAACGTACATTCAAAAACATACACGCAAACCAGTAAACACACACACACACACACACACACACACACACACACACACACACACACACACACACACACACACACACACACACACACACACACATACACACACACACACACACAGACGCACACTGAGACGCACACACACACACAGACGCACACACACACACGAGGTATCAGTTTCTCGCAGACCTTCATTACACCGTGTACACGTCTTGTGCCTGTGAAGGAATGAGTCCTCCCTCGGCAGCATTGCATCGTGTGATGATCATGCATATTTAGGATTCAACACGACGCAACCTTTCCTAATCAGATCCTCTCTCCTCCTCATACGTCACGGAGCTTAGAGATCTTTGCTATTTATATAACCTTCGGGCTATAGGTACGTAGTCTAGTGGGTAGAAGAGAGAGAGAGAGAGAGAGAGAGAGAACGAGAGATAGATAGATAGATAGATAGATGGAAATAGATAGAGTCGGTATAGATAAGGAGGGTGGAAGAGGAGAGTGGATGGGGTAAGAGAGAAAGGAAGGGAGGAATAGGAGAGGCTGATATTTGGGACGGGTTCTGGTATGTGTGTTTACATGTGTAGAGTTATAGAAACACATGAGAGGGTTATAATCCTGCTAAGTTAGTGAAGCTGGCGAAGTTAAATTTTCATTTAAAAAGTGCTTTGAAATTGAAGTTAATAAATGAATTACAACCAGTATTCAAAAGCCCTATATTATTAGACAAGAGTGCCCACACATATACAAGAAAACAAACACTAGAAAGGACTATGTGCACCAGTAGAGGAAGGGAAAGACGGGGAGAGAAGGGACAGACAGACAGAGAGACAGAGGGAGAGGATGAGAGGATAGTGTGTCACTATTGTAAGATAGAGTGTAAGGGTGGGGAAGAACGAATATTGTAGTCGTTTGTCAGGGAGGAGTCCCACATACTGTCAGCCTCGGCTTGTTCACCAGGTGAAGTCACACATAAGGTATGGAACAGAGGAAACATGTAGTGTTTACAAGGACGATAAGACTGAAACCAAAGGGCTAAAGCTGTCTGTGGTGACCCTTAAGGCTCTTCAGTTCGTATATTTGTTTAGTGTTTTTTTTTTTTTTTTTCTTGAATTTCTTGGTCGGGTTATCCATGTTTCGTTTTTAAAAGCTAATGTACGTTCTGTTCGATTGCTTATTGTGATCTAGATACTTGTTTTTTATATATATATATATATATATATATATATATATATATGTGTGTGTGTGTGTGTGTGTGTGTGTGTGTGTGTGTGTGTGTGTGTGTGTGTATTTTTTTCTGCTTGAGACGGAACTTTTGTTTGTATGTGGGCTATGTGAAGTAGAGATTCTATGGAAAATAGTTATCAAAGTGTGAAACATAAGAGATATGGTTGAGGTCAGAGACAAAGGACTACACATATTTAACTGCACATACACACTACACACTACACACACACACACACACACACACACACACACACACACACACACACACACACACACACACACACACACACACACACACACACTGCACCAACCACCACCACCACCACGTAAACTATACGCCCATACATCGTCGTCTGTTTGTTCGCTCTCCCATCTCAAGAGTGAAAGCTGAATTGACCGTTTCGCAACAGGAAAAGGACGGTTCAGGTTAATATTAAAGGGGTAGGTATTATGGGATGTTCGACCGTCACAGTGGAACGACCATTTCATGGGTTGTGTTAACGACTTGTACCACTTCCTAAAACACAAGCAGGGAATATCTGATACGATGATTCATGTACGTGTGTTAATGGGTTGTTTTGGTATTTGGTATTTAGAGGCACGTGGCTTGTGGTAGTGGTTGGCCATGGGTTTGTATAGGGGGTAGAGGGAGAAAGAAAATTTTTTTTTTTTATTTAAGAGAAAAGGAGGATTTTGCTTTTTATGTTAAGATATGAAAAGAAATGTTGATTCAGACTCTTTCAGAGTGCACATTAAGAATGAGATAAACTTGGACGTTTTATTCAGTTGCCTTTATATATATATATATATATATATATATATATATATATATATATATATATATATATATATATATATATATATATATATATATATATATATATATACATATATATATATATATATATATATTATATATATATATATATATATTATACCATAGATACTAGTTGTATTTTTTCAATTAGGTTTAATCACCTCAGTTTGGCAAATTAGAGCTAATACAATATACACATTATATATATATATATATATATATTATATATATATATATATATATATATATATATATATATATATATATGTGTGTGTGTGTGTGTGTGTGTGTGTGTGTGTGTGTGTGTGT
>NC_051391.1:6679615-6682115 GCF_015228065.2 Penaeus monodon | reverse complement strand
ATAGGGAGAGACGGAAAGAAAAGAGAGATGAGAAAGACAAAATGGAATAGAAAGAAATATGATAACTGGATTTTAAATTGAAATAGAGAGAGAGAGAGAGAGAGAGAGAGAGAGAGAGAGAGAGAGAGAGAGAGAGAGAGAGAGAGAGAGAGAGAGAGAGAGAGAGAGAGAGAGAGACTGAGCCGGTTAGTCCTATGAATTCATACGTGTTTCTGTTATCTAGGATGACTTTTCGTTTTTTTTCCTCCTAATCCTCTAAAACGGCAGTCATTTTGATGTCTAGGCTGGTATTTCTTTCATAAAACATTCATAAATCACACAGTACATATCTTCAATCACGCGTCTTTACGTAGGCCTTTCAAGACGACAAAGGTCCTGAAAGAGCCTCCAATATGTAGGTAGATTATGTAGCCTTTCCGAGATTCAGAGGTTTTGTAATGCCCAAGGCTACCCAGCACTTACACAGCCAGCGTTGCCAGTGCCTACCACGTCTAAATACCCTTCTAGTGTTGCCATTGTCTAGAATAACAGTTGGGTGTCTTTGATTTCTAGTTCACAAAACGAAGGAATAGAAGTGAGTCGAGAGAGAGAGAGAGTAAGAGAGAGAGAGAGAGAGAGAGAGAGAGAGAGAGAGAAAGAGATAGAGAGAGAGAGAGTAAGAGAGAGAGAGAGAGAGAGAGAGAGAGAGAGTAGAGAGAGAGAGAGAGAGAGAGAGAGAGTAAGAGAGAGAGAGAGAAAGAGAGAGAGAGAGAGAGAGAGAACTATGAAATAAAAACGAGAGGGTTAGAAAACGAGAAAGATACAGTCGTCCCCTCACTTTTTGTTTAGAAATATCTGTCGCGACGTTAGTTAGATTTCTTCAGTCTCAGAATAGACAACGACATACCATCTTCTCCTAAACAAGTTAATGACATAACCCGGCCAATGACACGTAATTTTTTTTATTATCATCAGAGGGCTGTCGCATAATCAAAACTGCAATACCACCACACCGCCGCTTAGCTTGCTAGAACTTCTCCATTCCAGTGTACGTCGCTGTGCTGGGCAGGTGTTCTTAACCGAGGGATCTCACCTTAGTTACTTCCAAACACCTGCGTGATGATGATGCCAACACAGCTGATGGGTGGAATGTGTGTGACTACACTTGTTTTTTTTATTTGTTTTTATTTGTTTTCTTGTTTTATGGTATCGGGGGTTGAAGGATGAGGGAAAGAGTTTGGAAATAAGAGGAGATGCATGGGAGGCGGGGTGGGGAGAGGGTGAGAGAGGGAGAGAGAGGGAGAGGGAGAAGGAGAGGGAGAGGGAGTGGGAGTGGGAGAGGGAGAGGGAGAGGGAGGGAGGGAGACAGGGGAGTAGGGAAGCAGGGAGAGAGAGAGAGAAAGAGAGAGAGAGAGAGAGAGAGAGAGAGAGAGAGAGAGAGAGAGAGAGAGAGAGAGAGAGAGAGAGAGAGAGAGAGAGAGAGAGAGAGAATTAAGGAAGAAGTTAAAATAGAGAAACAGCCTTTTCTCTTACCTTTACTTCTCGCTTTTCTCTTAAACAAGAAGCAAAGAATCTCCAAGAAACACACAAAGTGAATCATATAATAATGATAATAATAATAATGATAATAATAATAATAACATAATAAACAGCATCAAAAAAAGAAAAAAATCTCTCTCTCTCTCTCTCTCTCTCTCTCTCTCTCTCTCTCTCTCTCTCTCTCTCTCTCTCTCTCTCTCTTAAAAAAAGGAGAAAAAAAACAACCGAAAATTTCGTGTGTCCCAATTTGACGCGATATTCATCCGAAACGCCGTTAATCACGCGACGCATAATTATGAAAACCGAACGAATGATTATGGCATCGGGTGGGGGATTGGAGGGGAGAGGGAGGAGGCGGTGACGGGGGGAGGAGGAGGAGGAGGAGGAGGAGGAGGAGGAGGAGGAGGAGGAGGAGGAGGAGGAGGAGGGAGGAGGAGGAGGAGGAGGAGGAGGAGGAGGAGGAGGAGGAAGAGGAAGAGGAAGAGGAGAAGGAGGAGGAGAAGGAGGGTGCAGGGAGGATAGAGGGAAGGTACCCCCTTCACCCTCCTTCTCCCTACCCCCCTCCCCTCTCCCTCTCCTTTACCTACCTGTCTGCCTCGGGTGTGTGTGATCGGTAACCTCCTTATAACGAACATCTACTGTGGTCAATTTATTATTTTTTTCTTTTTTTTTGTCTCTCTCTCTCTCTTTTAACCTTACCTTAAACTTCTGTGGATGAGGGAGGGGGGGGGGTAGGAGGAGGGAGGGGGAGGTGAGAGAGGAGAGGGGGAGAGGGGGAGGGGAATTTGGAGTGAGGGGGAAGGAGGGGGAGAGGGTTCTTTTGTGTCTTGTCTCATCAGATACAACTAACCCTACCCCCCATCTCCCCCCCCCCCTCCTCCTCTCGCTTCCCCCCACCCTCCCCCTATCCTCACTCCATCTCTTCCCCCCCTCCCCTCTTGCTTCCACCATCCCCTCCCCCTCCCTTGCCCTCCCCTATCCC
>NC_051391.1:6667115-6669615 GCF_015228065.2 Penaeus monodon | reverse complement strand
ACGAAAAACACATACATATATGTACACATCTTGGTCTTCGTTACTGATTTCACGTATCTTTTATTACTCTATCATATCCCCGGTTCTATCTTCCTTTATTTTATGCGTTTACGGCAAGGGTACCCTATCCCCCATACTCCCTCTTACTCCCCTCCCCACTCCCCTCTCCCCCCTCCCGGCAATTTCCCGTAAAAATAGGAAAATGTAAAAAAAAAAAAAGAGGTCATCACAGTTTTATTCTTACGATCAGAAAACAAAGGGAATACGATGAAGTCATAGAAACTGATTAGCTATTCTGAGTAAATACAAGTAAGATAAATAACAAAGACACTGTTCTTCCCCCCTCTCCCCTCGTCCTTCTCTTCCCCCTTTCTCTCTCTCTCTCTTTTTTTCTTCCCTCCATCTCCCCTCTTTCCCTTCTCCTCTCCTTCTCTCTCTTCTCTCCTCATCTCCCCTCCTTCCTATCTCCCCTCCTTCCCTCCCCTCTCTCTTCTCTCCCCTCCGCTTGCCCTCCTCCCCTCCCCTCTCTCCCTTCTCCCCTCCCCCCCTCCCCTCCTCCTCCCCTCCTCCCCTGCCTCCTCCCCTCCCTCCTCCCCTCCTCCCCTCCCTCCTCCCCCTCTTTCTCCCTCCCGCCCAATGTGAGCGATCTGCAGTGTTGCCGTCTCGTAGGGTGATGTGATGAAGACAATTCAAGGGAATATAACCTTTACAGGCCGCTTTTGCTACCGTGATAATGCTTGGATTTCTAAGGCAGAGAATTCAATGTATATCGGACTGCGTAAATTACATGTATTTCTTTATTAGGAAAGTATTAAAAAGAAAAAAAAGGTACAGAGAGTGTGGAAAATTAAGAAAGTAAAAAATAAAAAAACGGGGATCTGCATAGACTGTTCTCATTCTCTCTCTCTCTCTCTCTCTCTCTCTCTCTCTCTCTCTCTCTCTCTCTCTCTCTCTCTCTCTCTCTCTCTCTCTCTTTCTCCACCCCTCTGTTCCTCAATCTCCTCTCTCCCCCTTGCCCCTCAGCCTTCCCTTACCCTCTTTTTCTCCCCTCTTTTCTTTCCGATTTTGGTAATACTGCAGCTGTGCATCGGGTAATCCGGCCGCACGTTTCCAATCTAAACTTTCGACCAATCGGCGCTCTATTCTGTTGGCTCTAGTAAGAGGGGGGGATGCATGTTGCGGCGGCGGAGGCTGTGTCCCCTCTCGCGCTCTCTCTCTCCCCTCACCCTCCCCTCTCTCTCTCTCTCTCTCTCTCTCTCGCTCTCTCTCTCGTTTTCTCTCTCTCTCTACCATCTTCCCATTCTCATTCTCCCTCCTCCTCCCCCTCATCCCCCTCCTCTTTCTCCTCCTCCCCTTCCCTCCCCCTCCCCTTCCCTCCTCCTCCTCCCCTCTCTTCCTTCCCTTCCTCCCGGGTGGTCTGTTAGACCTGCTTCCTCCTCCCTCTCCCTCCTCCCCTCGCTCGCCATCTCCCCTCGCTGCAGCCAGGACTCCGCCCACCGCTTTATCCCCTCCCCTGTCCCCTCTCTCTGCTCCCCTCCTCCCCTCTCTCTTCTCCATCTCCTCTCTCCTCAGTCGCCTGTTTCGTCTTCTGTTCTTCTTCTGTTTTTTCTGTGTTTCTCTTCTCCGTTTGTTGGTTTTCGTTTTGCATCTGTTGTCACCGTTCTATTGGCGTCTCTCTCTCTCTCTCTCTCTCTCTCTCTCTCTCTCTCTCTCTCTCTCTCTCTCTCTCTCTCTCTCTCTCTCTCTCTCTCTCTTCTTCTTCTTCTTCTTCTTCTTCTTCTTCTTCTCCTTCTCCTTCTCCTTCTCCTTCTCCTCTCTCCTCCTTCTCCTCCTCCTCCTCCTCCTCCTCCTCCTCCTCCTGATCCTCCTCCTCCTCCTCCTCCTCCTCCTCCTTCTTCTTCTTCTTCTTCTTCTATTTTTTTCTTCTTTCTTCTTCTCCTTCTCCTTCAATACTTCTCTTAAACGCTAAATATTCTCTCTCGAACAAGTCCTTTGACCCTCCCCCCCCCTCACCCTGGTTGTCTCCCCCTCCCTCCCTCCCCCCTCCCCCCTCCCAGCTGTCTTGGACCCTGAAGTGCTGTTGAATTTTAAAGACAGGAGGGGGGGAGGGTAGGGAGGGAAAGGGGAGGAGGGAACCTCTACCCTTTGGAGAACCCTTTCCATCCTTTTTCCTTCTCCCCTCTTTTTCCTTTCCCTTCCCCTCAATCCTCTCCTCTCTCTCCTCTCCTGTCTTTCCCTCTCCCCCCTCTCCTTCTTCTCCCCTTTCCCCCTCTCCCCCTCTCTCCTTTCTCCCTTTCTCCTCCTCTTCCCTCTCTTCTCTTTTCCCCCCTCTCCCCTTCCCTCCTCTCCTCTTTCTCCCCCTCTCCCCCTCCCGTCCTCTCCCCCTCCCCTCCTTCTCCTTTGGGTATAAGGATCATATCAAATGCTGTTTAATATTCATACTGATGATCCGTTGATGATAATGGTGATAAATATATATATATTTACATATCGTAATTTT
>NC_051391.1:6653217-6655717 GCF_015228065.2 Penaeus monodon | reverse complement strand
TTGCTGGTTGCTTACAGATGATGAAAACATTATTACGCTTCCTTTCGTGGGAGGGAAGGAGAGGGAGGGAGGGAAGGAGGAGGGAGGAAGGGAGGGAGGGAGGGAGGGAAGGAAGGAGAGGGAAGGAGAGAGAGGGAGGGAGGGAAGGAGGTAGGGAGGGAGGGAGGGAGGGAGAGGGAGGGAGGGAGGGAGAGAGAGAGGGAGGGAGGGAGAGAGAGAGAGGAGAGGAGAGAGAGAGAGAGAATAAGATGAAAAGAGATAAGAAAGAAGATAGTCAATAATTCCAGACGCAAAATGAGACATCAGAAGAGAAAACACGATTTTTTTGAAGAAGAAGAAAACACATCAAAACATTCCCTTCATCTCTCTCTCTTCCCTCCCTTTTATTTCCTTTTCTTCCACTTCCCTGCTTTATCTTGAGTTTCTTTTCTTCCTCCTCGTTTTGTTTCTTCCAATTTTCTTCCTCTTCCTTTTTTCAAGTTTCTTCCTCTTCCTTTCTTTTCTTTCTCATTTTTTTTTCTTTATTATTCTATTCTCCTCCACCCTTTCTCTTTCTTCTCCCTCCTCCTCCTTTCTATATTCTTCCCCGCTCCTCCTTCCCCTTCCTTCACCCTCCTTATCTATTCATCCTACTTTTATCTCTCCCTTCCCTTCCCTCCATTTATCTTCCTCTTCCATTCTTCCCAATTTTCTTTCTCTCTCTTTCCTTCCTCCTCCTTTGGCTCCTTTCCACCTCCTTCCATTTCTCCCTCCTTCAACTCTCTCCCTTTCATCGCCCCCACCTCCATTCTCCCTCCTTATCCTTTCCTATTTCTCTTCCTCCCTTCTCCATCTCCCTCTCCATCCTCTTACCTCCCTCCACTCCCACGTCTCTCCCTCCCTCCCTCCTCTCCCACCCTCGCCTCCTCTCCTACCCTCCCTCACTCCTCTCCCTCCCTCCCTCACTCCTCTCCCTCCCTTCCCTCCCACCCCTCCCTCCCTTCCCTCCCTTCCCTCCCCCCACGCCCCTCCCTCCCTCCCCTCCTAGATCAGTATTTAAGCCTCTTCGATCATATCTTTGACGATCATTTCACGGGATCGCTAATTACTTCGGCGTGAGAGAACGGCAAAGATCCGTCATTCTCGCGTCATTATCTTTATTAGAGGCCCCTCTTCTTCTTCTGCTTCTTCTTCTTCTTCTTCTGCTTCTTCTTCTTCTTCTGCTTCTTCTTTTTTCTTCTGCTTCTTTCTTCTTCTTTTCTTCTTCTTCTTCTTCTTCTTCTTTCTTCTTCTTTTTCTTCTTCTTCTTCTTCTTCTTCTTTTTCTTCTTCTTTTTCTTCTCTTTTTTTCATTTTCTTCTATCTTCTCCTTCTTCGTCCTTTCCTTCTTCCTTCTTCTTCTTCTTCTTCTTCTTCTTCTTCTTCATCTTCTCCTCCTCCTCCTTCTTCTTCGAATCCTTCTTTTTTTCTCTTTATCGAAAAATAGATATTATACATACAAAAGAATTATTATTACAAATCATCATCATATTATTATTTCTTATTCACCTCTTCCTCATCTTCTTTTTTCTCATACATATATTTTTTTCCTATCCTTTTTTTTTCTCTCTATCTTTTTATTGAAGAATAGTAATCACTTGAGCGGTGCAAGGTTGGGGAATACATGTGCAAAATTCAATTTAGGATTTCAATCAAGCGGGACGAGGGAAAGGCAAGGGGAGGGGATAGGGAGGGGAGGGGAGATAGGGGGGGATGGGGGTGAAGGGTGGGAAGGGGATTGGAGGGGGTAGAAAGGTGGAGGGGAGGGGTGTGGAGGGTGGGAGGGGGATTGGAGGGGGTAGAGGGGAAGGGGTGATGGGTGGGAGGGGATGATAGGAAGGGGAAGGAGGGAGGGAGGGGGTGAATGGTAGGAGGGTGAGAGGGACTGGGAGGAAGGGGAGGGAGGGGAGAGGGGGAGGATGGGGGAGAGGGGTGAAAGGGTGAGGAGGGGGTGATATGTGGGGAGAGGAAGGGGGTAAGGGGTATGAGGGAGAGGGGAGGAGGGGGTAGGGGGTAGGGGGGGACCCTGTATGAGGTAAACATGCAACGCTTCAAAGAATTGTGATTCATTTTTTTTTTTAGATTTGTTTGTTCTTTCGATTATTCTTTTATTCCTTATTCCTTATTTATTGTTTGTTATTTATTATCTTTTATTGCTTATTCTTATGTATTATTATTTTATTATCATCATTATTATTGTTGTTGTTATTATCGTCATTGTCACTGTTATTATTATTTCTATTGTTATTATTATCATTATTATTATTATTATTATTATTATTATTATTATCGTTTATATCGTCATCATTATCCTTCGTTCTCCCTCTCCTTTTTCTCTCTTTTGCCTCATTCCTTCTCCTTCTCCCTCCACCCCTACCCCCCCCCATCCCCTCCTTTTCCTTTTCTTTCCCCCTCCTCTACCACCATTTTCTCCTCCTCCTCTTTTCCCTCCTCCACCTCCTCTCTCCTTCCTCCCTTCCCCC
>NC_051391.1:6643217-6645717 GCF_015228065.2 Penaeus monodon | reverse complement strand
ATATATATGCATGTTTATTTTTCCTCCCCTTTTCTTTTTTGTAGGAGAGTTTGTTGCTGGAAACATTTATTTGCATATTTGCATATATGTATGAGGAGCGTCAGACATGATTTATCTATTTTCCCAAATTGTAATTGCGCCACAGTTGTTTGATATTGTGATGGGAGGGGGAGGTGGGGGAGGGGGAGGGGGAGGGGGTTAAGAGGGGAGGGGAAGGAGGGGGATTTGTGATTCCATTTAGTTTTCTTGTCTTTTTTTTTCTCTTTTTTTTCTTTCTTTTTCTTTCTTTTGCTCTGATAGCGTGGAAGGTGTTTATTTGCTGACTGTCATGCTCTGTTCTGTTATATGGCATAAACTTAGACATACATGTGTGCGTATCTATATAACCATACTCACCATAAACTAGGGTGATATCTCAATAAAAATGGCTGTAATTGATTCCCTATTAAACACTCCCGCGGACGTAATAACCCCACTGCACGCCCACACAACAAAGAAATCAGAGGAGGGAGAGAAAAACACCATCGACCCTTCACGAGGAAAGCGTATGGAAAATGTAAACAAATGACGCAACAGCTCCAAGTTTGGTCACAGAGGATAAAGAGCTTGTTACTGCAGTGCTGTGTGTTAATTGCAAAATACAGTTCGTGCACGTGACTGGCCTTCCTCTGTGACCTTGTCTCCGTCTTGACCTGCAACGCCCAAAGTCCATAAACCTGCAACCTGGGATATTCTCCAAGCATCGGATATTCTGTTCAACCACGTTGTTATAGTTATTTATACGATTATTGTCCTTTCCACGATTATTGTTATTGTTAGTATTATTATATACATTTATTTGTTATTTCATTATTTTAGTGATATAGCTACGTTTGTTTGTATCTGTTTTTTTTTCTTGTTTGTTGTTGTTTTTGTTGTTTTTTTTTGTCCCTGTCGGCTCCCCGGTCAGCGAGGTATAGAGTTCCTACGTGGACAGAACCCGTAGGAACTTCATACCGTGCTCTTTGGGAGAGTCTAAAAGTCTTCGTGGACAAAAAAAGAAGAAGAAGCGAAAACCAGAGAACATTTAAGAAGAAATAGAAAAAAAAACAGAGAGAGAAGAAGATTGGATAAAAAATAAGACATGAAATGGACGGACAATCGGGTGGATGAATATTGAGAGATAGAAGAGATAGAAAGAGAGAGAGAGAGAGAAGATAGAATAAAAAGATCAGACATGAAATGGATACAGAATCGGGTGGAACAATAGTGAGAAGAAACGATATATAAAAAAAAAAACGGACTGGAACAGACGAAACACAAACATACCGAAAAAAAATCTAAAACTCATATTTATTGAAGAAGTATTTTCCAAAAAGAGATAAAAAAGATCACCAGCTTTTAGTTAGTGGTATTTATTTATATATTCATTTATTATTAAGCAAGTGACCCGTGTGTGAAGAAGTGAATAATAATAACGATAATAAATTTCAAATCACTGTGAGAAAACAAGAACAAAAAACACGAAAACTTAATAAATAGTGTAGGAAGGAAGTGAAACAACTACCCCAAACAGTACATTGCTGATGCAAAGCAAGAAACAATGAAAAAGATGTTTTTTTTTTGTTTGTTTTATAGTTATATAGCTATTCTGTGCCAATATTTGTAGTTCGGTTTGTAAATAAGATTATCTATTATAATCATATTTTAATGTGACTGTGTACGTAATTTAGAGTTATTGTAAATATATATATATATATATATATATATATATATATATATATATATATATATAGATATTATATATATATATATATATATATATATATATATATACATATATATATATATATATATATATATATATATATATATATATATATATTAAATATTGCAATTTTATTTAATAACTGTTCTCGTCATTATACATCGAAATAGCCTTTGGCAAAACATTTTTTTACCGATTATTCCAAATCGTGGGAGAGTAAAAAAAAAAAAAAAAAAAAAAAAAAAAAAAAAAAAATCCTTTTGCATTTTTGTGGATTTGCAAAGGTAATTATAGTCACAGGATAATGAGAAAACTACAATTTCTCTCTTTAAATTCCTCGTTTACTGATCTCTCTTTTTCGTTTGAATTTCCTTTGCATGTTTTTAATCTTTTTTTTTATCATCATTATTATTTCATTATTTTCATATTTATTCTTCTTCTCCTTATTATTGTTATTGATGTTACTGCTAATTTTTAATATTATTATGCTTATTATTGTCGTTCAAGTTTTTGTTTTAAAATTCTTGTTGTTATTGTTATTATTATTTTCCTTATTATTATTTATTATTGTTATTATTATTATTGTTATTATTACTATTATTATTATTATTATTATTATTATTATTATCATTATTGTTATTATTATTATTTATTATTATTATAATGATAACTAAATATAGAAATGATATAAATGAAAAAAAAATATATTGAAAGTAAAGATACTGATAATTGTTATCATTTTTTATCAATATC
>NC_051391.1:6618217-6623217 GCF_015228065.2 Penaeus monodon | reverse complement strand
GAAGTAAAAGAGAAACATGAATGAAAGAAAGGAAATAAAAAAAAGAAATGATAGAAAGAATGGAAATAAGGAATCAAAAGAAAAGAAAACAAAAAAAGGAAAGAATTGAAATAAAATGATATGAAGAAAAAAAAAGAGAGAAGGAAATCAAAGAAAATCAAGAGAGAAGTAAACAGAGAGAGAGAGAGAGAGAGAGAAGAGGAAGAGAGAGGAGAGAGAGAGAGAAAGAGCGAGAGAGAGAGAGAGAGAGGAGAAAGAGCGAGAGAGAGAGAGAGAGAGAGAGAGAGAGAGAGAGAGAGAGAGAGAGAGAGAGAGAGAGAGAGAGAGAGAGAGAGAGAGAGAGAGAGAGAGAGAATGCCCCAACGCTTACGTAAGTGTATAAGTGAAATTCTGGTCGTAATTATTCATAATTCAGTCATGAACAACCATGTAATATCATGCAGGGAAAGAGTATCATGCAAAGCGATTACTTACACGGAATAAATCCATTTTCCTGCAATTGAAAAGATCAAAGAGAACTCGGGTGTCAGGAGGCCGGAAGGGGGGCGGGGGTGATGGGTGAGGGCGGGGGGGGGGGGTGATGATGACGATTTCTGATGAAGAGGTTGGTTATGGGGGTGATGAGGGTGGTGGTGAGGGTGAGAGTGGTGGTGTGGGTGGTGGTGATGGGGTGATGAGGGGGAGGATGGTGGTGTTGGTGAGGTGAGATCTGTGGTAAGAAGGGTGGTGATGAGAGTGATGGTGGTGGTGATGTTGGTGATGAGGGTGAGGGTGGTGGTGATGCTGGTGATGAAGATGGTGATGGTGATTCTGGTAATGAAGGTAGTGGTGGTGATGACGATGTTGGTGATGATGGCAAGGTAATGATAACGATGGCGAAAGAGTTATTGTGATGATGATGACAGAGAAAATGTTGACAACAGTACGATTGATGTAATAAGAATAATCATGAATGTGTGATGATGATGATGATAAAGGTGATGACAATGATGATGTTGGTATCGTGTTAAATTAGCATAACCATTAACAAAAAACAGAAAAAGGAACATAATGAATATTATTTTTATAAATTTTATTAATAATGTTTGTCATATTAGTATGCAATAGTTATAATGTTAACATTAATAATGGTAACAATAATATTAACGCCAATGATGATGATAATGATAATGAAAATAATAATAATATCATGATGATAACAATAACAACAACAATAATAACAGCAACAACAACAACAACGACAACAACAACAACAATAATAATGATGATGATAATAATAATAATGATAATAATAATAATGATAATAATAATAATAACAATAATGATAATAATGATGGTAAAGATAATAATGGTAATAATACTAATGATGAACATGGCAATGATCATTATAATGATAATAGTCATGATGCAAATTCTTGTTATAATGATGAAAATTATATGATAATCATAATCAGAATAACACTAACCTAACAACAATAATGATAATGATAATGAGAATGATTATTACTATCATTATAATCATAATGATAATGATAACAATAATAACACTAATACTACTACTAATAAATCTTTTTGAATGTGATAATATTTATAACAAACAACATTAATGATAATGATGTTGTATGAAAAATAACATTATCATTATTATCATCATTTTGATAAAGATAATGACAATAATGATAATGAAAATATTAATGATAAAAAATGAAAATTATAATGTTGATGATAACAATAACAATACTGATAATGATAATAGTCTTAATTATAACGACAACAATTGATTTATTATTATTATTATTATTATGATAATGATAATAGTGATAATGATAGTAGAAGCAATAGTAATAATGATTAGAGTAAGGGGCAGATAAAGAGAGAGGAAGAGATAGAATAAGAGAGAGAGGAAGAGAGAGAGAGAGAGAGTGAGAGAGAGAGAGAGAGGAGAGAGGACGAGGGGAGAGAAGAAGAGGAAAGGAGAGAGATGGAGGAGGAGAGGAGGAGAGAGACGAGAAGAGAGAAGAAAAGGAAGAGAGAGGAGAGGAGACGAGAGAGAGAGGAGAGAGAGGAGAGAGGAGAGAGAGAGAGAGGGGGAGAGGAGGAGAGAGAGAAGAGAGGAGAGACAGACGAGGAGAGAGGAGAGAGAGAGAGAGAGAGAGAGAGGAGAGACGAGAGAGAGGAAAAGGAAGAGAGAAGAGAGAGAGAGAGAGAGAGAGAAAGAACAAAAAAGATGTTTAAAAAACAAAGTTTCGAAAAAGCGTTTTTGCGGGGAAACCCAAAAAAGTGGGGGAAAACCACAGTTTTTTAATTTATTCGCTTTCTTTTTTTCTTCTTCTTTTTCTATTTTTTTATATTCTTTTTTTTCTTTCTTTTATTTCTTTTGTTATTTTTATTTTTTATTTCCTTTTCCTTTTTTGTTTTATCTTTTTCCCTTTTTCCCTTTGGGTTGTTTTTCTTTCTTTGTTCCTCTCCTCTCTTTTATTTATTTTCTCTCCTATATGCCCTCTTCTCCTCTGTTTCCTTTCTGATCTCTTCCTTCTCTGTTTTTTATTGTTTCTCCGTGTTTCCTCTCCTCCCCTTTTTTGGTTCGCTTCTCTCCTTTCTTAATCTCGTCCTTCTCCCCTCTTTTCTCTTCTTCCTCCTCCCCTTCCCTTATCCTCCCATCCCCTACCCCATCCACCCACCCCCTACCCCATCCACCCACCCCCTACCCCCTCGTCCCCCTCTTCCATCCTAATCAATCAACCAATCACGAACCTTTATGGCATTCGTAATCGACCAATCAGCTTCGTCCAATCTCTCTCTGGCTGATTCATTCAATGTCCCGGCTGTAGCGTAGACCCGTTGATCAGCTGATACAACTCATGGACGGAGAGCAATTAAGAAATTACGAAGGTGGGAGAGAAGGAAGAGTGGGTGGGTGGAGGGAGGGAGGGAGAGAGAGAGAGAGAGAGAGAGAGAGAGAGAGAGAGAAAGAGAGAGAGAGAGAGAGAGAAAAGGGGGGGAGGGAAGGAGAAAGGAAGGAGAGAAAAGAAAAAGAAAACAAAAGAAAGAGAAAGAGAGAGAGAGAGAAAGAAGAAGGGGAGAGAGAGAGAGAGAGAGAGAGAGAGAAGAGAGAGAGAAGAAGAGAGAGAGAGAGGAGAGAGAGAGAGGAGAGAGATGGGGAGAGAGAGAGAGAGAGGAGAAAGAGGGGAGGGGAGAGAGGAGGGGAGAGAGGGGAGGAGAGAGAGGAGAGGGGGAGCGAGAGGGGAGGAGAGAGAGGGAGAGAGCGAGAGGAGGAGAGATGAGAGAGAAGAGAGAGGAGAAAGAAAAAAAAGACCAAAGAGAGAGAGAAAGGGAGAAAAGAAAATATAAAGAGTAAGAATTAAAGAAAATTTAACGAAAAAAAAAACAGAAAATAAAGAAAAAGGAAAGAAAGAAATAAAATAAAAAAAATAAATATTAAAAAAAAATAAGAAAAAAAGAAAGGGAAAATGGGAAAAAACCAGAAGAAAAAAAAAAAAAAAAAAAGAAGGAAGTTCACTGTAAAAAAGAGAACGAAAGAAAAGAAGAAAAAAGAGAAAGAAAGGAAAAAAGGAGAAGAATGGAAAAAAAGGAAGAAAAAAAAGAAAAAAAAAAATGGATGAGAAAAATAAAAAAGAAGGAAAAGAGGGAAAGAATAAAAGAAGAAGAAAGAAGAAGATAAATAGGAAAATAAAGAAGAATAGTAAAAACACAATAAAGAAAACAAAAGAAAGAAAGACAAATAAAAAAAAAGAAAAAAAAAAGAAAAGAAAAGACCAAGATAAAGAAGAAAGGGAAAATAACAGAAGGACAAGACGAAGAAGAATAAAGGAAAAAAAAGAATTTAAAAAGACAATGAAAAGGAGGAAAGAAGAAAGGGAAGAGAGAAGAACGGGGGGAAACCTACAGCCAACATCCGGTATTTATAGCATGAATAAAAGATGGGGGAAAAGGGAAATCGGGGAAAAAGGGAAGCCAATAAAAAGGGGGAAAATGAAGGAAGAAAAAAGAAGAAAAAAAAATGGAGAGAGAAAAAGAAGGGAAGAACGAAAGAAAAAGAAGAGAAATGAGAAGAAAATAGAAAAAAAGAAGATAGAAAAAGTAAGAAAGAAAAGAAAGAAGAAAGAATGAGAAAAGAAACAAAGAGAAAAAAAATATATTATATATATATATATATATATATATATATATAATTTTAAAATAATATAAAATATATAATATATATATATATTTTTTTTTTTATTTTTATTTTGTTTTTTTTATTTTTTTTTTTTTTTAAAAAAAAAAAAAAAAAATAAATTTGAAGAGGTGTTGGGTTTTTGGGTTTGTATAATAAAGATAGAGGAAAAAAAAGATAAAAAAAGAAAGAAGAAAGAAGATGGAAATAAGTAGACAAGAGGAAGAAAAAAAAGAAGAAAAAAATGAAGAAAAAATAAGAGAAAGAGAACAGATAGAAAAAGAAGAAGATAGGGAAATTTAAAGAAGATGGGAACAGAGAAACAGAAAAACAAAAAAAGAGGAAAAGAAGAAACTAACAAGGGAAACAGGAAACAACAAAACCAAATGTGCAAAGATGCATTGGTTCTAAACAGAGTCAGAACCCCGACAAGTACAAGGAAGGAAAGAGAGAAAAGAGAGAGAAGGAGAATTTAGAAGAGAGAGAGAGGAGGAGAGAGAAAGAGAGAGAGGAGAGAGAGGAGAGAGGGGAAGAGAGAAAAGGAGAGAGGGAGGGGAGAGAAGAGAAGGAGAGAGAAAGAGGAGGGGAGATGAGAGAGAGAGGGAGAGAGGGAGAGAGAGGGAGAGAGAAGAGATTTGGGGAGGTTTAGAACGAACGAAGACAATGAAGCGAACCAAAGGCGGAGTGTCGAGGAGGGAGCTGGAGGAGGGCAGGGGAGATGAGGACGAGCGAGAGAAGCGAAGCGAAAAGAAGAGAAAGCAGAGAGAAGGGGGAAGAGAAAAGAGAGATAGAGAGAAAGAGAAGGAGTGAGGGGGTTTTGTTG
>NC_051391.1:6613344-6618117 GCF_015228065.2 Penaeus monodon | reverse complement strand
TTTGTGTTTTTGGGCGTTTTGGGTTGTGTGTATTTTGTGTGCTGTGTGTTCATTACTATTTCTCTCATCTATTATCTAGATCATCTATCTTTATATATCTCTGTCTGTCTGTTTGTCTGTCTCTCTCTCTCCGTACATATTGTGTCTGTCTGTCTCTATTTCTCCTTTCTTCTCTCTGCATTCGGGGAACTCCCTCGCCGTCGCTGTCTTGCCATTTAACAGAAAAGGTTTAAGGTCGGGATTATATATAATTATAAATGAAGGTAGTATTGGTAACAGACTAAATAAATGTCAGTACATTCTGTATCCCAATTTCGCCCATTCTTCTTCTTCCTTTGTTTATCACCTTCTTCGTCAGTTCCTTTCCTCGTTATTCATTTTGTTTTATGCATTCGCTCACGCATCTTAAATCAAAGATGATTTAGTTGGCTCGTCTTCTGCGTCCTCTTGCTCCTCGGCTCTGTTTCGCGGTTTACGCACACACTCACACACACACACACACACACACACACACACACACACACATATATATATATATATATATATATATATATATAATATATATATATATATATATATATATATATATATATAAATATATATATTTATGCATATATATATATCTATATATATCTATATATATATATATATATATATATGTGTGTGTGTGTGTGTGTGTGTGTGTGTGGAAGGTGTGTGTGTGTGTGTGTGTGTGTGGTTGGTGTGCGTGTGTGTTTGCATATATATATATATATATATATATATATCATATATCTATATATATATATATATATTATTATATATATTATATTATTTGTTGTGTGCACTTATTATTATATTATATATATATATATTATATTATTATTATATTATATATATATATATATATATATAATATATATATAGATAGATAGATAGATAGATAGATAGATAGATAGATAGATAGATAGATAGATAGATAGATATAGATATAGATAAGATTCATAGGTACTTATGACAGAGAGAAAGATTAACAGTTAACATAAAAATAAATAGACATAGGGATAGGCATATGTATTAATCTACTTATCCATTTCTTCCTACGTTTATTCATATATCTTTTTACTTACATTTATTCACGTATCTTTTTATTTACATGTAATATCGTTCTTTCCCATCTCGATCTCCCTCTCCCTCAATTTCTTTGTAAATTTCTGTTTTCTTGCTCGAGCTTCGATAATATGAAACTCGGATCCTTAAATCATTTCTTTTTTCCCTGTTTTGCCATCTAAATCATCACTACTTTCCTTATTAGTGCTTCCTCAACGGGCGAATATATTGTGCGGGGGAAAAAAAAAATGGCTTCTCTCGTGCTAAGAACAGTTCGACTCCAAGGTGAGCAAGTCTCAAAAAATATTGGCTGGCTCGCTGTGGTCATCATCATCATTTTGTCTCCGTCTATCTTTCTTATATGTATATGCGTGTATATATATATATATATATATATATATATATATATATATATATATTATATAGTATATATATATATATATATATATATATATATATATATATATATATATATATATATATAAGTATGTGTATGCGTGTGTGTGTGTGTGTGTGTGTGTGTGTGTGGTGTGTGTGTTTTGTGTGTGTGTGGTTTTTGTGTGGTGTGTGTGTGTGTGTGTTGTGTGTGGTGTGTGTGTGTACATACATACAACGTGCATATGCATATATTTTCAATATATAGATAGATATATAATATCTAAGATAAAAAATAGACATAGACATAGATTAAAATTGCATATATAGATAGATAGATAGATAGATAAAAATAGATAGATAGATACTTTGGTAGATAGATAAAAAGATGTACATGATATAGATAAATAGTGTATATATGTATATAATACATATATATATATTACATAATATATATAATATTATTATATATATTTTATATATAAATTTTATATTATATATGTATATATATGTGTGTGTGTGTGGTGTGTGGTGTTTTGTGTTTGTTGTGTGTTTTGTACTATAGTTATTTTATTTTCTGTTTATTATGTCATTTTGATAATGTAAAACCCTTTTTCATATACATACATACATATATATAAAATTATTATATTATATATATATAATATATATTATTATATATAATATAGATATAGATATAGTATAGATATAAATAGATATAGATATAGATATGATATGTATATATATATATATGAATAATTTTAAAATTTTTTATATATATTAATTTTAATCATTTATTTTAAAATATTAATATAATTTTTTTATTAATATTGTGGTTATATTAATATTATTATTTTATTTGTGTTCACACACACCCACCCACCAACACACACCAACAACACACACCCACACACACCCCCAAAACACCCCCCACCACACTCACCCACACACACCCCACACACACCCACCCCCACAACACACACACCCACAACTCACACACACCCACACATACACACCCACACACCACACACACACACACACACACCACCCTATATATAAAATTTTTATTATATTAAAATTTTATAAAATTATTGGGGGAAGGGGGGAGGGAGGAGGGAGGGGGGAAGGGGGGGGGGAGGGGAGGTAGTGATGGTAAAAATTGTTGTATAGAATGAAATTTTATCTCTCTCTCCTCTCTCTCTTTCTTCCCCTCTCTCTCTCCTCTCTCTCCTTTTTTCTCTCTCCTTCTCTTCTCTCTCTCGCTCTCTCTGCTCTCTCTCTGTCCCCCTCTCTCTTCTCTTCTCTCTCTCTCTTTTCTCTTTCTCTCTCTCTCCCCTCTCTCCCCATCTCTCTCTTTCTCTCCTCTCTCTCTCTCTCTCTCTCTCTTCCTCTCTCTCTCTCTCTCTCTCTCTCTCTCTCTCTCTCTCTCCTTTGTGGGCGTTGTCGGGGGAAACCCCTGCCCCAGTGTTTGTCGCCCCAATACATCTTTTTGCACACTGTTTGATTGTGTGTCTTTTCTTGTTAGTTTGCTGTGGTGTGTGTCTTTTATGTTTGTTTCTCTTTTTCTCGTTTCCCCTTAACCTGTGTCATCTTTAATTTTTTCTGTTCCTTTCTCTCTTCTCTTCGGGTTTCTTTTTCTTTCTCCTCTCTGTCTATTTATTTCCTCTTCTTCTTCTTCTGTCTATCTTCTCTCTATTTTTATAGCCCCACACCCCCCACCCCCCCACCACCCACATACATACCACTTGGAGTTGTTGTGTGTGTGTGTGTGCGTGTGTGTGAAACACAACCCCCTCACACCCCACCACACCACACCCCCAAAAACACCCAAAACCCCCAAACACACACCCCACACACACAACACACACACACACACACAACACACACAATATATTAAAATTATATTTTATATTATATATTTACTATTTCCTTTTCCCTCTCTCCCACTTTCCTTTTCCTCTCTCTCTCTCTCTCTCTCCCCCCTCTCTCCTCTTCTCTCTTCCTCTCTCTCCCCCTCCCCCTTTTCTCTCCTCTCTCTCCCTCTCTCTCCTCCCTCTCTCCCTTCTTCTCTCTCTCCCCCCCTCTCTCTCCCCTCCTCTCCTCTCTCTCTTCCTCCCTTTTTCTTCCTTGCACATCCTCGGCTTATCTCCCTTCCCCTTTTTTCCCGCATCGTTTCCCGATCTGTAATTAATGTCAATTGCTATAAATACCGCGGAATGATTAGCTGTCGGGCCACCGCCGTCTCTCCTCTCTTCGCTTTTCTTCTTCCTCCTCTTCATTGTCTTTTTATTCCTTTTTCTTTCCTTGTATTCTTCTTCGTTTTGTCTTCTTCTTGTTATTGTTCATTTTCTTCTTTATCTTGGTCTTTGTCTTTTTCTTTTTTTTTTTTTTTTTTTTATTTTCTTTCTTTCTTTGTGGTTTTCTTTATTGTGTTTTACTATTCTTCTTTATTTTCCTATTTATCTTCTTCTTGCTCTTCCTTTTATTCTTTCCCTTCTTTCCTTCATTTATTTTTTTCTCATCCATTTTTTTTTCTTCTTTTTTTCTTCCTTTTTTTCCATTCTTCTCCATTTCTTCTTTCGTTTCTTTTGAAATTCCTTCTTTTCCTTTCTATCTCTTTATTATACATTGAAACTTCTTTCGTAATGTTTTTATTTTTTATTATTTCTTCTGAGGTTATTTCATTTCCTTCTTATATATATATATATATATATAAATACAATATCTATATATATATATTATATATATAGATAATATATATAAAAAAATATATACATATATCGTATATATATGTATATATGATATATTATATATATATATATATATATATATATATATATATATATATATATGTATATGTATATATATATAGATATATATATATTTATATATATATTTATTTATTTATTCATAATTCGTTATTCTTCATTTTCATTTATATTTTGTTTTTTATTATTTCGTTCAATTTTCTTTAAATGGAATCTTACTCTTTTAGTTATTTTCTTTACTCCCATTTCTGCTACTGCGTCGTTTGGTCTTTTGAGTTGATAAATCTTTCTCTCTCTCTCTCTCTCTCTCTCTCTCTCTCTCTCTCTCTCTTTCTCTGTCTCTCTTTCTCTCTCTTTCTCTCTTTCTCTGTCTCTCTTTCTCTGTCTCTCTTTCTCTCTCTCTCTCCTCTCCTCTCTCTCTCTCTCCTCTCTCTCTCCTTCTCTCTCCCCCTTCTCTCTCCTCTCTCTCTCCTCTCTCCTCTTCTTCTCCACCTCTCCTCCCCCTCTCCTTCTCCCCCCCTCTTCCCCCTTTTTTTTCCCC
>NC_051391.1:6606056-6607898 GCF_015228065.2 Penaeus monodon | reverse complement strand
CTTCTCCCCTTCCCCCTTTCCCCCTTTCCTTCCCCCTTTTTTTCCCTCTCTTTTTTTCTCTCCTCCCCCCCCCCCTCTCCCCTTCCCCCTCCTTCTCTTTTTTCCCCTTCCTTTTCTCTCTTCTCTTTTTTCTTCTCCCCTTTTTCCCCTTTTTTTTTTTTTTTTTTTTTTTTTTTTTTTTTTTTTTCCCCCCCCCCCCCCCCCCCCCCCCCCCCCCCCCCCCCCCCTTTCTCTCTCCTTCCCTTTTCTCTCCTCCTCCCTCTCTCTCCTCTCCTTCCCCCTCTCTCCTCCCCTTTTCCTTTCCTCTCTCTCTTTTTCTCTCTCCTCTCCTCCCCTCTCTCTCTCGTCCCCTCTCCCCCCCCCTCTCTTTCTCTCTCTCCCCCCCCCTTCTCTCTCTCTCTCTCTCTTCCCTCCCTCTTCTGTTCTCTCTCTCTTTGCCCCCTCCCCCCCCCCCTCTCTCCTCCCCTTTTGTTCCCTTTTCCCTCCCCCCCTCTCTCTCTCTCTCTCTCCCCCCCCCCCCCCCTCCCCCTCCTCCTCTCTCTCTCTCTCTCTCTTCTCTCCTCTCTTCTCTCTCCCCTTTCTCTCCTCGTTTCTGCTTCTTTTGTTCTTTCTCTCTCCCCCCCCTCTCTCTCTCTTTTTGTTCTCCCCTTCTCTCCCCCCCCTCCCCTTCTCCCCCCCCCCCCTCTCTCCTCTCCCCCCTTTCCCTCTCTCTCTCTCTCTCTCTCTCGTTCTCTCTCTCCCCCTTGTTCTCTCTCTCTCTCTTTTCTCCCTCTCTCCCCCCTCCCCTTCTCTCCTTCTCTCTCTCTCTCTTCTCTCTCTGTTTTAAATCTATCTACATCCTGTCGGTGTGTTTGTCTGGGTTTTATATCTTTTGCTGATCCCCTCATTCCATTTTCTTTCCATTCTTTCTCTCCCGTTTCCCATTATCTTTCTTTTCTTTCTGTTTTTTCCCTCTTTTTCCTTCCCTCGATATTTCCTTATCCACTTTTTTTTCATTTTTTTTTTCTCTCTCTCTCTCCCTCCTTTTCCCCCTTCTCTCTCTCTCCCCTCTCTTCTCTCTTTTCCTTCTTCTCTCTCTCTCTCCCCCCATTCCCCCTAATACCCCACCCCCCCCCTCCCCCCCCATCACCAAAACAAACCCCATCAAAAAAACAAACAAACAAAAAATTCAACAAACAACAAAAAAAAAAAGATGAAAAAACAAAACAAAACACAAGGACACGATCGCAGAGGTGACCTTAAGAGTCAAGATCATCCAGTTTGGAATGCAATTATCGCCTTAATGGTGTACCGCGTCTAATGAACAATTTGGTACACAGGTGAACCAATCTGGAACAATCGGCGGTTCTCACGATATGGTTCATCAGGAGAAGTTTGTTGCTTCTTAATTGCTTTTCCTTTCATGTGTTCACTGGTGTTCGTTCGTTCGTTCGTTCGTTCGTCGGGGGTTTTGAGTTATTTACAGATAGATAGATAGATAGATAAAAGATAGATAATAATGGAGAAGAGAGTGTGGTGTGGAGAGGAGAGAGAGAATGAGGGGTGAGTTGGGGGGTGAGGGAGGGAAAGAAGAGAGAGAGAGGGAAGGAAGAAAAAGAGAGAGGAGGGGAAGAGAGAGAAAGAGAGAAGAGGAGAGAAAAGGGAAAAAGAAAAAAAAGAGAAAAGGGAGAGAAGAGGGAGGAGAGAGAGAGGAAGAGAAAGAGAGAGAGAGAGAGAGAGGAGAGAGAGGAGAGAGAGAGAGGAAAGAGAGAGAGAGAGAGAAGAGGGGAAAGAATTTGAGAGAGAGAGGAAGAGGAGAGAGGAAGAGCAGAAGAGAGAATGGGGTGGGGGGAAAAAAAGGGG
>NC_051391.1:6583033-6588033 GCF_015228065.2 Penaeus monodon | reverse complement strand
TCTCCTCCTGCCTCTCTCCCCTCCCTTCTCACCCACTCCCCTAATCCCTATCCTCCCCACCTCCTCCTCTTATCCTTCCTCTCCCCTCACCCACCCACCCATACTCCCCCCCCCTCCCCCCCATTCCTATTCACTCCCCTTAAAATGCAAAGCCTCTCTTATCGCGTTGATGATCGGCCACGGCATGCAACCGGCCATTGCAAATTGGTGCACGGATGCCGTCGCAGACAGGCGATTGCTCGGTCAAGCAACGGAGCAGTCATTTATTACTTCATTATTTATTTCATTGTGTATTTTAATTTAATTATCACTCTTACTTTATGTGTATGTATGCACACACACACACACACATATATATATATGTGTATATATATGTGTGTGTGTGTATGTGTATGTGTGTGTGCGTGTGCGTGTGCGTGGGCGTGGGCGTGTGTGTGTATGTGTATGTGTATTCAACCGGACATTTTCATGGGAAATACGACTCCTAACGTCCATACAAGGCAAAAGTGAGCGACATTTCAGAACCGCAACAGGCTAGATAACAACACCTTAGGCCCAGATGCAGCCTTGACTTCTCAAATATTACCGAACAGAAAGCAGTATTCAGACCTGATTCCTATTCCAGAACCCATTTTATGAAGAAGGTAGGATAATGTACATTCCTCTCATGCCCCGGATTCCCAAGTTTAGCAATTAGTCACACACTTTTGATGCATAGTTCTATTAGTCATAACATAATCAACCTCCCTTCACGTATGTGTGTGTGCCCCCCCCCCCCCAAACGTCTACTTGAGGTATTTCATTGTTGCTACGAATATTATCATATCATTTTTATCCTCATATTATGTATTTATGTCACTGATGCTACTGTCAATCTTTTTCACTTGATTATGGTATTCCATTAATAATATTTTTCTCTGAAGGGGACAACGACCGGGGAAATTAGCAAAAATATTTTCTTGATTTTGGGGTAAAAAAAAAAAAAAAAAACAGCATGAAAGCTTTTAATTTTTCCTTGTAATTAAGCATGAAATCTGAAATCACTTTATTTTTCCTCCTCTGAAGGAGTTCTTTGTTTTAAAGACTAAAGTAGTAAAACACTGTAACGGTATTTTTGGGTGGTATGTAAAGGAGGAGGAGGAGGAGGAGGAGGAGGAGGAAGAGGAGGCGGAGGAGGAGGAGGAGAGAAGAGGGCGGAGGAGGAGGAGGAGGAGGAGGAGGTGGAGGAGGTAGGAGGAGGAGGAGGAGGAGGAGGTGGAGGAGGAGTGGAGGAGGAGGAGGGAGGAGTGGAGAGGAGGAGGAGGAGGAGGAGGAGGAGGTGGTGGAGGAGGAGGAGGAGGTGGTGGAGGAGGTGGAAGAGGAGGAGGAGGAGGTGGAGAAGGAGGTGGAGGAGGAGGAGATGGAGGAGGAGGAGGAGGAAGAGGAGAACGAGATGGAGAAGGAGGAGGAAGAAAAAGACAGTGAATAGGAAGAGGAGAAGGAGGAAAAGAACGGAAGAGGTAAGAAAGCAAGAGAGGAGATGAGTACACGAAAAGGGTAAGAAAGGGAGAGAGAAGAAAGAGGAGGAGGAGGAGGATGACGACGAAAGGGGGAAAGAGGAATGAATGTGCGGAGGTGGAGGAGAGAGAAGAAGAGACAGTGTTGGAGGCTATACTTTTGGTGGAGAAGGTGGAGGAGATGGTATTGGTGGAGGAGGTAAATGAGGGAATGATGGTAGATGGGAATCTAAGGATAAAAACGAAGAAAAGAGGAGAAGGAGAAAAAGAAGAAGGTGAAAGTCAGATAAAAAAAAGAGAGAAGAAGGGACAAGAGAAGCAGAAGAATAGAATAATAGTGAAAGAGGAAGAAGAAAAGGAGAATGGGATAGCGGAAAGAGCAGGAAAACTGAAACCCAAAAGGAAATGAAAATTATTTTTTATTTCTTTTCCCGCAGCGAACATGAAAAAAAAAAAAAATGGCGCCAAATTATAAGCTATCAAGTTGCTTTACCTTCTAAATCCTGAATTCTTGTTATAGATAATAAAAAGGATCGACGAGCCATTCTAATTTCGTCCTTATCAGTGATTTAGCTTTAAAAAGAAGACAGCTTTATTGAAGATCATTTTTGGCCTCTCTTAGTGATCACGATGCCAAATGTACGATAATTTCGGCTTCCGTACGATACACGACTCTCCCGCGTGTACGATAATGTACGATAATTTTCAGATTCGATACAGGTATTTTTTCCCTATCAATTTTTCCTTATTTTTATCCCTTATTGTTATTCAATTTACGTTTATTTTTTTTCTCTGATCAAAGGCGAAGAGGCTAGGGGTATTTATGGAAATATTTTACAGTATGAAAGTTATTTTTTATCGACTTTTTTCAGTATAATTACGCATTCGTTCAGCAGAGTCAAGGCAGCCTTCAAGAGCGATTTGTTATTTCTGAATGGAGTAAAGATTAAATAAGATAATAAAAGAGGTTATGGATATAAGGAGGGGAAAATACGTAGTATATTGTGATAAATAATAATGCTGATGAAAATGATTGATGAAGAGAAAGATAAAATAGATATAAGGATATAAGTGAGAGAGAGAAATATCGATGATGATGGCGAACAAAGAAGTAATAATAGTAATAATAACAGACATAAGTGATAATAAGTAATAATATGTAATAATAACAACATTCACCAACAATCAGGATTTATAACAGTAATGACAATTATAATAGTGATGATGATAACAATGGCAGCAATGATAATAATGATAAAAATGATAATAATGACAACAGTGATAAAGATTATGATAATGACAGCAATGATAATGATGATAAAGAAGATGACAATATCAACAATGATAATAATGATGACAATGACATCAATGATAATAATGATGACAATGACAACAATTATAATAATGATGACAATGACAGTGAAAACAGTAATAATGATAATAACAGTATTGATGATAAAAGTAATAAGAACAACAATAATGATAATATCAAGTATAACCTTAAATTACTCATAATGAAATACTAAGAAATTATACATTTCATAACTGACGTTAGATGTGATGATTAATTACCGTTATAAATGCTTCATTACTCCTTTACAGTGCGCGATTAAATACTGCAAATAATTGCCAATATGTCAAATACCAGATATATAAATATATAATCATTACACGCTGAATTTTCTGAACAATGGAATACTTAATTTGTTACTCGTAAGGAATGCGAAGGGAAATTTAATATTCATTGGATTTACTCACATGTGCATGCATTAAATGTTCGTATATATATACATATCCACATACATAACATGGGTACATAACACACACGCACGCACACAACCACACGCACATACATTCACACTCACAAACACACACACACACAGCCATACACACGCTCATAAAACACTAAACATACTAATGATAAAAGCAATAATGATAGTAATACATATATATATATATATATATATATATATATATATACATATATATTTTTTTCAACAGTCATTCATTCCACTGCAGGACATAGGCCTCTCTCAATTCATTAGTGAGAGGTTATATGGCTGATTGGATGCCCTTCCTAATCAACCGCGGCTTGTGCCACGGCGGTGACCCCCCCCCCCCTCTACGACACCTGCGTTTGACTTCTCAAGGCGATATGTCGTTTTCTCGGGCTCGAGCCAGAAGTCAGAACGCAGGCATTTTTACGACTGCCGCGGCTGGGAATTGAACTCGGGACCATGAGGGCCGGAGTCCAGTGCTCTAACCATTGGACCATCGCGGCAGTCAAAAAAGAAAGAGAGAGGGAGAGAAAGAGAGAGAGAGAGAGAGAAAGGAGAGAGAGAGAGAGAGAGAAAGAGGAGAGAGAGAAGAGAGAAGAGAAAGAGAGAGAAAGAGAGAGAGAGAGAGAGAAAGAGGAGAGAGAGGAGAGAGAAAGAGAGAGAGAGAGAGAGAGAAAGAGAAGAGAGAGAGAGACAGAGACAGAGATAGAGACAGAGAAAGAAAGAGAGAGGGAGAGAAGGAAAGAAAGAGAGAGAAAGAAAAAAGGAGAGAGAGAGAGAGAGAGAGAGAGAAGAGAAATAGAGAGAAAGAAAGAAAGGAGACAGTGATAAGAATGAGAGATAATTTAGAACCCATATAAACAGATAAAATAAGGTCAGAAGAAGATAAGGAAGATGAAAAAGGTGAGACGTGATAAACGGCGATGTTCTCCATTCTCCTCTCTTAACATCAATAATACGTCAAATACTCTTGTATCTAAAAACTACGTTTAATTTCGCAAGTATTTTTTTTTTTCTCTCTCTTCATTTCTCTTATCATAATCTTTCTTTCTTTCAGACTTTTTCTCTTTTCTCCTCTCTCTCTTCTCTCTCGTCATTCTCTCTCTCTCTCTCTCTCTCTCTCTCTCTTTCTATCTCTCTTTTCTCTCTCTCTCTCTTCTTCTCTCTTTCTATCTCTCTTTCTCTCTCTCTCTCTCTCTCTTCTTTTCTCTCTCTCTCTCTTCTCTCTCTCTCCTCTCTCTTCTGCCTTCTCCTCTCTCTCTCCACCCACACACACACACACACACACACACACACACACACACACACACACACACACACACACACACACACACACACACACACACACACACACACACATATATATATATATATATATATATATATATATATATATATATATATATATATATATATATATACATACATATACATAGAGCCTATTTCGCTCTCAATTTCTCTCTTTCTTTCTCTCTCTCTCCACATACACACACGTACACATATACATGTAAGATCGATAACAACAGTAATTATCAAAAATGGATATTAGTGATACAAAATGACAATAATTAGATTAGGAATGGATAGCAATTTTATCGATTCTAATAATGATGATAAGAATCATCTGTATTTAAGATAATAGTAAAATATATAACAATTGAATATTAAGACACAGTCATAATGATTGACAGATAACATTACCGCCAGTAATGAAAGATAAATGTAA
>NC_051391.1:6543033-6545533 GCF_015228065.2 Penaeus monodon | reverse complement strand
TCAATTGCATCTCGTATAGTTTTGGATGATAATTCTTTAATCATTTAGTTATTATAGCAATAATAATAATGATAATGATAATAATAATAATAATGATAATCATAATAATAATAAAAATGATGATAACGAAAAATAATAATGATGATAATAAGATGATAATAAAATAATAATGATAATAATAATAATAATCATAATAATAGCAATAGCATTATAATTATTGTTATCATTACTATAATTATTTCTATTATCATTATTATTATCATAATTTTGTTAATTCCAGTATTGTTGTTTTTGTTGCTGTTTTAATGTTAATGTTTAATGTTAATATTATTATTGTATTATCACGATCATTATCTCTCATCATTATTTTTAATACAATTATTATTACCATTACTATTATTTTTATTATTATTTATTTGTATTATCATTATCATTATTGTCACCATCATTAATTTTATGCTTATTATCATTATCATTATTTGAATTATTATTATCATTATTGGTATTATCATTATCACTATCATTATCATCAATATTATCATTATCATCATTACTTTTATCATTATCATTGTTGCTGTTACCATATTTGTTATTATCATCATTATTTAGTTATTGCTATTACATTATAAATGAGTCTGTAATAATTATTTATGTTAATATCACTACTTCCCTTCTTCCTTTTACTACTGTCATCATTATTATTTATTTTCATTATCATTAATTACTTTTTTCTGTTTTACGTAATATCTATTTGCTTATTATATACATTTGTTTTAGTCTCTATCTGCTTACTTGTTTTATCTTATATTTTCTTGCTTTCTTTTTTTTTTCTTGTTTTATCATTTATTTCAAAAATACATATTTCTATCTGTCTATTCCTGTCTCTCTCTGTCTGTCTGTCTGTCTGTCTGTCTCTCTCTCTCTCTCTCTCTATCCATCTATCTCTATATTTCTGTCTCTCTCTCTGTGTCTGTTCCTGTCTCTCTATATGTCTCTGTTTCTCTCTCTCTCTCTCCCCTTCACCTTACTTTATCTCTTTTACTCTTTCTTCGTCTCTCTCTCTCTCTCTCTCTCTCTCTATCTATCTATATCTCTGTCTCTCTCTCTCTGACTGTTTCCTGTCTGTCTATCGTCTCTGTCTCTATTCTCTCTGTCTTCTCCCTCCTTCACCTTACTTTATCTCTTTTACTTTCTCTTTCTTCGTCCTCTCTCTCTCTTTCTTTCGCTCAACTCCTCTTCGCACTGGACATTAAAACCCACAGCTTTCTTGCAACATGGCATATGACATACATCTTCTCGGTCAGGTGTTCCCCCCACGATGCAAGAACGAGTTTGGCAACCTGCAACATTGAGATGATACCCCCCCCCTTCTCCCATCTATCCACTCACCTCCCCACCCCCTTCCTGTTCCCCTTTCCCCTCCCTGTACCTACAGCCCTCCCCCTCCCCCCCCCTTTCTGAACCATCTTACATCTAGCTACGTATTCCACTCTCTTCTTACCCCCTCTTCCCCTCCCCCCCTCCTCCATCTGCCATCTTCCCTTACCTCTTTCTTATCCCCCCTCCCTGTGTACCCACCTCCCCTACCCCCTTCTGCTACCCCCTACCCCCCACACCGTCTTGTTACATCCCCTCCCTCTCCCTGCCCCCCCCCCTCCCCATCTGCCTTCATCCCCTCCCCCCTTCCTCCCTCCCCTCCCCCTTCCCCTCCTCCCCCAACAGTTTCTTGTGAGTTAGATTTCCGGGCAACAGTTATCACAGTGGTTTATATACTGCACAGTTGCAGTTCCTGTTGCAAAGTGCATTTTGGGCATGGTTTTTTATTCTTATTGCAGTTATACGAGTGTCAGCATTATTTAAATGATAATGAGATTGATAGTGATGATAATGCGAAGGGGATACTCATCTATTCCAAATAATGAATGAATACTTATCACTGTTATCACCTTTATTATAATGATTATCATTAACAAATCTACTATTGCTACTTCTGTTCTTAAATCATCAACAAATTAATTGCTGTTATCATGACTGACATTACAGCTACCGTTGATGCTATTATAATAATTACTGTAATCATTTACTGGATTTCTTTATTCCTTATAGTTATTATCATCATTATAATCATCACTGCATCATCATCATCGTTATTGTTGGTATTGTTGTTATTATTGTCGTTATTATTATAAATCTCAATATTACTACTATAATAGCATCAATCATTATTATCATTACTATTATTGTTATTATTATTGAAATTATTATTATTATTATTACTACCATTAATTAAAATCACTATTATTATCATCATCGTTACAATTTTCATGATCATTGTATAACCATTATTACTACCATTATTGGCATTATTATCATTATCGTATAATTATCATTATCATTGTTATTGCTATGATTATCATTATCATTATAATCATTCGGTTATTATCAATATAGTTATCATAATCCTTATCATTATCATTGTTATTATTTTTATTATTATTAT
>NC_051391.1:6530533-6533033 GCF_015228065.2 Penaeus monodon | reverse complement strand
GGTGGAGGAAGACAGTTGGTGAGTGCAGGAGAGTGTGGGTGGGTGGAGGAGAAGGTGGAGTTGGGTGGAGGAGGTGAGGGTAAGTTGAGGAAGGTCGTTAGCAAGTGGAGGTGTGGGAGGGTGGAGGTGTGGGAGGGTGCAGGAAAGTCGTTACCAAGTGGAAGTGTGGGTGAGTGGAGAAAGGTCTATCTATCTATATCTATTTCTCTTCATCTATCTATCTATTCACCCACCTATCTATCTATTCATCCATCTCTCTATCTATGTATATACCTCTCTATCTATATATCTACTGTGTATATATAACCAATAACAATATAAAAGCTCATAGAAGTGATGCAATAGCGATGATGATGTAGATGGTAAAAAAAAAAAAAAATGTGTATGTGTGTGTGTGTGTGTGTGTGTGTGTGTCTGTGTGTGTGTGTGTGTGTGTGTGTGTGTGTGTGTGTGTGTGTGTGTGTAGCTACGCAAACATGTAAAATGATATTGTGTTGATATAATGAATCGGTGGCGGTTGCGATGAGGATGATAATACATCTAAGTGATGATAAAGATATAGAAATACACAGAATACACCATATCAGTGACAGCAGCTGAAATAATGTTGATAACGATGATGTATAATGATACTGATGTTAATGGCGGTGGTAATATAGTGCGAGTCATGGATCATGTGACTGACATCTGAACATCTGATGTGTTGCGTCACTACGGGGAAAAGATCTGTTGTAGGGAATTTCAGTATTACTTCGTGATGTTTATTTAATTAATGAAAATGTAAGTAATGATGATTTCGATCATCTTTATAATTATATTCAGGCTATGGGAAAAGAAACATATGTATATATATATATATATATATATATATATATATATATATATATATATATATATATATATATATATATATATATTTATATATATATATATATATATATATATATATATATATATATATATATATATATATATGTACATATATATATATATATATATATATATATATATATATATATATATAACATATATATACATACACACACACACACACACACACACACACACACACACACACACACACACATATATATATATATATATATATATATATATATATATATATATATATATATATATATATATATATATATATATGTGTGTGTGTGTGTGTGGTGTGTGTGTGTGTGTGTGTGTGTGTGTGTGTGTGTGTATGCACACATATACACATGTATATATATATATATATATTATATATATATATATATATATATATATATATATATATATATATATGTATCGATCGATAGATAGATAGATAGATACACACACACGCACACAAACACGCACACCCATACATACACACACACACAAATATATATATATATATATATATATATATATATATATATATATATAATATATATATATATAATATAAATATAGATATAGATATAGATATAGATACATATATAAATACATATATACATATATATATATACTATATATATATATATATATATATATATATATATATATATATATATATATATATATATTATTAGAAGCAACAACAACAATAATAATCTGATTACAAAAACAATACAACAGATAAAAAACAATGTCAAACAGACCTCGGGATATGAAAAATCGACCTCGCAGTTTCCCTTGCAGAAGTTCATAGCGCATCGGGAAACTACATCGGCGTCACAGGACTGCGCTGTTCGAAACCCCGAGTCATCAGTTCATTTTAACAGCTAAGCCTACTATACGTCCTCCTATATGGCTTTTCTTTGGCTGTTCTCTGAGGAGATATATCCCCGTTTCGAGGTCATGGGTTGCTTAGGTCAAGAACTTTGCAGAAAGGCAGTTAGAAAATACTTTTTTAGGTAAATCTATGGCAGTGTTGGGTTTTTGGTTTGAAGAGTCGGTAGTGGTTTTAGTAAGAATGTTAGATATATTTGAAGCAAAAGGTTCACAAGAATTTACATTACGTCTGTAGGGAGAGCACCTTTTTACATTTTCATATTAATGTTAATCGCCCCTGTCATTATCAATGTCACTATTATTATTTCATTGTCATTATTATCATCTTCATCATTATTTTTACTTTTTATTACTAGTATTATCATGTTCAATACTATTACTTTGAATGCTGTTGTTGTTATTATCATTACCGCTATTACTATCACTATTATTATTAACATTATCACTATCATTATTGTTATAATTGTTTTATTTATTATTATTATATATTATATTATTATTATTTTCTATCATCAGTATATTTATTTATTATCATTATTATTATTTTATTATTATAATTATCATCATTATTGTTGTTGTTATTATTATTATTATCATCATTAGTAATGCCCCTGTTATCATTCTCATTATTATCATGATCATTATTCTTATTCTTAATCATATTATCATTATTAGTATTATTAAATTATTATATAATATTAATTATCATTATTATTTTTATTACTATTATTAT
>NC_051391.1:6518033-6525533 GCF_015228065.2 Penaeus monodon | reverse complement strand
ATTTCATAATAAACTCCATTTGCCCGCCCTCCTCAATAGCTGTAGTCGACAACTATGTTGAAATAACTATTTTGGTGCATATCATCTACATTTATCAATCATACACCTCTTTCTTTCATACGTTGTTCTATATCTAGGTCCCTAAGACTAGTACAAGCGGTTGCTTTTGTCCTTGTTCCCCTGAGACAGAGTAATGATACGTTCAACATGGAAAAGATCAGCCGGTACCTTATCCACGCCACGACGCAGCTTTTTGTTGTTGTTTTCGGTCTGCGAGCTGCTGTGCAAGGCAGTAAAAACGGGATGACACTTGGCGCCATTCCCTCGGAGGCTGTGGAGACGTGGGGTGTGAACGTGCCCTGTTTCACCTCTCGATTGCGTTCGCCGTGTTCCCTCATCTTTTCATTTTCGTGTTTGGTATGGGCCGACTAGAGGTCCCGGGTGCCATGGAGATGCAAATTCGGATGTCGAAAAGAAACCCGCTGTCCCCAGAAGCCGCTGGCACTCGCGTCGTCGGCAGTGTCGGTGGATTAAGAGCGAGAAGTTCCGTCCCCCCGCGGGAAGGAGGGATGGCTCGTTTCTGACGTCGCGGCATACCTCGCCAGCATGTGTGCCGTCACGTCCCTGCCCTTCCGTGGCGCATGCAGACGAATCCCACGTCTTGCACGTTATGTCACTGGAGCCCGTCGATTGACTAGCTATATTTCAGGCCTGTGGTATCTATAAATTCTTGCTTATTCAGGCTAAATGCCTATTGTTTTCATCGGCAGAGTGGTAAGCCAGTTTGCCATTTCCATTTCTCTTTTCATATCCTACGATAATTGTGTTTGTGTTTCTTGCAGTTCTAGTTTTCGTTTGGTGGTTTCCCTTGCTTTTGCAATTGCCTTTTTAATTCTCTGTTGATCTACTAAGTCCGCCTGTGTGTGTGTCCCGTGCGACTACTGACTGAGTTAAGCTGGCTGTGACCTTGATGGAATGATATTGATATTCGGCGTTCGCAATATATTCCTCCGGGGGTTCCAACAGGCGTTCACTACTTGGCACAGTCCGCATCAGGAAGTTCCACTCATGCCTGACGCCGTATGCGCCCAGAGCGGGTCCTTCTCCGCGATGCGTGGCAGCGCCTTTAGCTCACTTAGCCGCTCGGTCACTTATTTACTCACGTATTCTTCAATATTTCTCCTTTGCTGCTGTTGTGCCTAGGACTGCCCTCTGGTGTATCTCTCCGCCCGCCTTTATGTTTATGTCTCTGTGCCGGAACATTTCTTTGGTTTGGTCGAACTGTTCCGGTTTTACAATTAGTAGTGAATCAGTGGCGTTTGAGTAATATCCTTGCGGAGGGCCATGAGCTGCAATCACGTCCCTCCATCATCCCAGCGCCTGTAAGGTCGTCGGCGTATGCTGCTTGTTTTACCTTCGTTCTGTTGAATTTTATGTGATCTTGCATCTTAAGGAGGCCAATTGCAAAGATTGCCATTGCAACAATGTCGCCTTGCGCTGTACCTTCGCCTGACGCGATCATTTCACAGGTGTTTGTTTCTCTGGCACTTATATATAGATCTGCCGACTCACTGCAAGTGTTTTTGATATAGTATGTAAAGCTTGGACATTAAGTTTGCATATTACGCATTGTACCTTTACGAATAACATGTGCGATATACCTAAATGCAAGGCAACAAGGAACTGGTTAAGGAAAAGGAATTCCTAACAAGGCGATACATGCATTTGCAGCATCCATCATTAATACAGCTGCACAGTCAGGTTCTTCATATATTTTCCGCGTGGCGTGAATGGCCGTCTCCTATTGCTACTTTGACGCAGTCTTGCCAACGATTCTTCTTTAGACGTCTCCAATTCCAGATCATTTCTCCGGCGATCATTCAAGATTTCCTGGGCGGGGGTCGGCATTCCCCATGGAACAATGTTTCGGGAAAAGCCTCCTTTGCGGGCGGGTGTTTTTCATTTAGCGTGTGACGCGTGTTTATATCTAGAGGGAGAGATCCTGCTCTGACGTCAGGATCCAGCCTGCCTTTGTCACTCTGCCGTGTTGTGTTATTTCTCCTGCCTTTATCTATCTCTATTTATGTTGGCATTTGATTTTCTCTGCCTGTCTTGCAGTCCTTCTGCCTCTTTTAAGAATCCGTGAATGTCTCCCGCCTTCGATCAGTCCAACCTTCCTTTTCAAGGGCCTTTACATCATCTGCTTTTTGGGATTTGTCGTGTGTTTTATGGCGGATGAGGTGCGATGGTGCGGTGGTCTACAGTGCGATTGGTCGGAGGAAGATGCTCTTATTAGAAATTCCACCTCTGTTCCTTGGTTGCATTGCATTTAGGTATTGGCGCATACGATTAGGGGAGAAGCTTTCCTGTATATGTTATTTTTTCTGTAATTCTGAATGCAACAGTTTTCCTGTTTATTTATGTATTTATTTGTTTGATATTATTTTTTTTCTGTAATTCTGAATGCAACAGCTTTCCTGTATTTTTTCAGTAATTCTGAATGCAACAATATTCATATATATATATATATATATATATATATATATATATATATATATATATATATATATATATATATATATATATTCTCTCTCTCTCTCTCTTTCTCTCTCTCTTTATTATTATTTTTTCATCTTTCTTTCTTTTTTCTTTATCTTTTTCTTTTTTTCCCCTTTTCTGTAATTCATTTTGCTTCCTCCAAGCGACGTGATTTGCCAGCACCGTCTCGTGGAAATTCCTCCCTCCTCCTGCGTTGCCAGTTGCCGTATGAAGCCTCATCCCGCCATGTTGTCATTCCTCCTAATTTTTTCGTCTTTGCCTCTAGTCTTTCTTCGGGTTGTTGGCTTCTGTTTTTTTGGCAGGTGGGTCTTACTCTGCAGGTTATACGGTCAGGAGAAGAAAGAAAAAGCTATCGTTACCTTTATTTGTGGTCAATGAACGAACTGAGTGCTTCTCTCTGTTAACACTAGATTACGGTGCTAGCTGCCTTGCTTCGCTTTTCCTCACCGCTTCGTCGATTTTTCATATTAGTTCGTGCAGAGGGTAACGATGCTTATTTTTCTGATTGTACATAGCCTTTGACTTCTTGCACATTTGAGTAGTTGCGAGTATTGCAAATGCACAGCACCGGGCTACCGTAGTCATTATTCAAGCAATGGGGGTGAGTAGGGAGATTGGGGGGTGGGGGGTGGGGATAGGGGGAGTGAGGAAAGAGGGGGGGGAGAGGAAAGAGGGGGGGGGAGGGGGCGAATGGGTGAGAGTAGGGAGATGGGGGAGTGAGGAGAGGCGGGAGTGGGGAGAGAGGGGGCGAGTGGGGGGAGGGGGGTGAGTGGGGAGAGGGGGGAGTGGGGAGAGAGGGAGCGAATGGGTGAGAGTAGGAGATGGGGGAGTGGGAGGGGGAGTGAGGAGAGGGGGGTGAGTGGGAAGAGGGAGAGAGGGGGGGGGGGAACGAATGGTCAAGTAACGTGCATATTATTTCTCTTTTTCTTTCTTATTTTGTATATTTAATCACTATTTTTTTTTTTTTTTTTGATGATCACTGAATAGAAATATTGCTTTGTCATTCTTTCCGCTATTCACGTCACATTTCTCGACGTTCAGTGATCTATGGAGCCCTCAAATTTTCTCTCTTTGGCAGCGTGACCTGACATGACCCTTCGCGCCATTGATGATCACTCGCACCTACCAACGGATTCCAGATTTCCATTTTGAGCCCCTAGGTTGCACTTTTTTACCGTTTTCACTGTCGCTGCCGAAATGGGTGCAATTTCGTGCAACTTTGCTGTGAGTCTGACGGATCTGCGACTCGATTTTCCTGCATATATATTTCATCAATTCGCTCACCCGCCCCCTCGTGCGTACTCTCTCTCTATATCTCGCTCTTTTTCAATTTCTCTTCTCTCTTCTTCTGTCTGCCTGTCTCTCTCTCTCTCTCTCTCTCTCTCTCTCTCTCTCTCTCTCTCTCTCTCTCTCTCTCTCTCTCTCTCTCTCTCTCCCTTCCTCTCCCTCTCCTCTCTCTCTCTCTCCTCTCTCTCTCTCTCTCTCCTCCTCTCTCTTCTCCTCTCTCTCCTCTCTCTCTCATCTCTCTCCCTCTCTCTCCCTCTCTCCTCTCTCTCTCTCTCTCTCTCTCTCTCTCTCTCTCTCTCTCTCTCTCTCTCTCTCTCTCTCTCTCTCTCTCTCTCTCCTCTATCTCACTATCTATTTATCCCCCCCCCTCTCGTTTTCTTTCTATCTTCTTAACACATTTAACAACACAAGTTTTCATTGGTTCTTCAGTTAAAAGTGAACATAAACAGGTTATTTTATGATTCGTTGTGTCTTGTACATCTATTTTCTGTTTTTGTTTATGTTTCTGGTTTTCGTGTGCGGTTATTTGTTTATTATTATTATTTTTAATGATTATTCATGTGTGTGTTTGTCTTTGATTTAATTTGTGTTTCGATTCGTTTATCAATCCTACCTAATGAAATTTTTATCCATATGTGTCACTCTCCGTGTATACTTTTGTCTCCTTATCTACAAGTGTGAATGCGTTTTACTTGTATTGTACTGTTTTTATTATTTTATGTATGCTCTCTTTCTCTCTCCCTTTTCATCTCTCTTTCTTTTATTCTTTTTATTTCTCTCTCTCTCTCTCTCTCTCTTCTCTCTCTCTCTCTCTTTCTCTCTCTATCTCTTTCTCTCTCTTTCTTTTTCTCTATCTCTTTCTCTCTCTCTCTCTCTTTCCTCTCTCTCTCCCTCTCTCTCTCTCTCTCTCTCTCTCTCCTCTCTCTCTCTCTCATCTTCTCCCTTCCTTCTCTCTCTCCCTCTCTATCTTCGTTCTTTTTATGCTTCGTTTCTAATCATCTTTTCTTCCTCTCTATGTTACTTGTGTTGTTCGTCGTGTCCTCTGTTTATTTTCGTTTTGTGTGTTTACGAGTTCGTGTGTGCTCTGTGTCGTTGTGTACAGATTTTGGGTTTGTGTGTGTTCTGTGTACGTAAGTGTTTGTGTGTACATGAATGTTTGTCTGTGCCTTCGTGTGTGTAATTGTTTTTTTTTTTCTTTCTTTTTTTAACAATTGTCCATCTTTTTCCTTCTCAACATGTGTGCATAATTAGCACATCTCTTTCTCACTTTCCATCTCCTTATCTCTTCCCGTCTCCTTCCCCTCCCCACCCTCTATCCCCCCCCCCCCATCAATCTCCTCTGTTTCTCCTCTTGCATTCAACAGGCAAACAAATCATAAGACTGCCAGATGGTCGACTTCCTCTGTCTCCAACATTTCTCCCTCTCTCCCCCCCCCCAGTTCACTCCCTCTCCCTTCCTCCACGTCCTGTAACTCACTCTCTTAATCTCCCTTCTCCCTCTTCTCCTCTTCTCCAACATTCCTCCTACAAATACCATCTCTTTCGAACTCATATCTCCCCTATCTTTCTCCCCCTCTTTCTCCACCCCTACTCTTTACATCTTTATCTCACTATTCCCCTCCTCTCTCCACCACGTACATCTTCACCCCCTCCCCCCTCAACCCCCACTAACAAGTCTCTAACTCCCCCCCCCCCTCCTCCTCTCTCCTACGTACCAACCTCCCTTTATCCTCCAATCTAACCCCCTATATCTTAACCCCCTCCCCCCCTCACCTGTCCACCACGCTTGCCAACCCCACCCCACCCCTTCCCCCATCCTCCATGTTTGCTCCTCTCCCCTCTCCACCCATTACCTCCCCATCTTTTCCCTTACCCCTCTCCCTCTCCCTTCCCCAACGCGCATACCCCCCCTCTACCCTCATCCCCACCAACCCACTCCCTCCCCCGCTCTAGCCCCACCATTACCCCTACCCACTTCCCCACACTACCCCCCCCCCTCCACTAACCAACCCCACCCCCCTCCCCTCATCACCACATTTATCATCCCCCTCTCCACCCCCCCTCCTTAAGCCCCCTACCCCCAACCCCCAACGTGCAAAGTGCCTCGATGACGTTCTTAGTTGCAATTGCATCTGCTATATCCCTGCTTCTGAACCCTGTCTTTTGCTAAGTAACATTATTCTTTCTACCTGTTTCATTTATTCCGTTCGACGTCATTTGCATGTTAACTGCTTTGGGTGACTAGCCTTTTGTTTTGTTTTTATTTATTTGTTTATTTTCTGTTTTTTTTTTTTTTTTTTTGTTTGAGTGTGTGTGTGTTGTGTGTGTGTGTGTGTGTGTGTCGGGTGTTTGTGGGTGTTGTAAGTGTGTGTGTGTGTGTGTCTAAGTGTAAGTGTGTTTGTAAATGTGTCTTGTAAGTTTGTGTATGTGTGTATGTCTAAGTGTGTGTTGTAAGTGTGTGTGTGTGTGTGTGTGTGTGTGTGTGTGTGTGTGTTTGTATATAAGTATATGTGTGACAATCTTTTTTTACGTATATGTCAGCGTACATGTGTATACACACGTTATCACGTATGAATGAAAACATTAACGCTCACACACACACACACACACACACACACACACACACACACACACACACACACACACACACACACACACACGTGCACACGCATGAGAGAGAAAGGAGACAATAGACAGAGCGATAGACAGACACTGACAGAGATAGATAGATGAGACGAGGGAGCGGAAGGACATACGAGTGCCTGTTTATGCGTCGGCAGCGTGTTGTGGTAGCCGCTAATGATATGCATTAACAAGCAATTCTTCTTCACTTTTTTATAGCCTGGATGCTTGCACGAGTAACCAAGTGGACTCTGGAAGACACAAGCATTTGCAAATGATTCCCCTGAAATTGAAGACAGCGAGGTGGAGAGGAAGAGGAACTGAATGTGGTTTGTGTGTCTGTCTGTCTGTATAACTGCCTGTCTTTCTGCTTGTCTGTCTTAGGCCCGTCTGTCCGCTTGACTGCGCGCTTATTTACCGGCACATTTTGTCTGCCTGCATGCCCATTTGTCTGTCTGTTTCGCATATAGTAAGATGTACACCACTCCCACATACATACATATATACATATATAGATATATATATATATATATATATATATATATATATATATATATATATATATATATATATATTATATATATATATATATATATATATATATATATATGTATGTATGTATGTATGTATGTATGTATATATCTCCCTCCTCCTCCTTCACTTCCTCCTCCTCCTCCTCGTCCTCCTCGTCCTCCTTTTCCTCCTCCTCCTCCTGCTCCTCCTCCTCTTCCTTTTTGTCCTCCTCCTCCTCCTCCTCCTTCTCCTTCTCCTCCTCCTCCTCCTCCTCCTCCTCTTCTTCTTCCTCCCCCCCCCCTCTCTCTCTCTCTCTCTCTCTCTCTCTCTCTCTCTCTCTCTCTCTCTCTCTCTCTCTCTCTCACTCTCTCTCTCTCTCCTCTCTCTCTCTCTCTCTCTCTCTCTCTCTCTCTACACATCTCTCTCTCTCTCTCTGTCTCTCTCTCTCTCTCTCTCTCTCTCTCTCTCTCTCTCTCTCTCCTCTCTCTCTCTCTCTCTGTCTCTGTCTCTCTCACTCTC
>NC_051391.1:6500533-6503033 GCF_015228065.2 Penaeus monodon | reverse complement strand
CAACCTCTCCAGACTAAGAGCAATGACCAAAGTGAAGCTGAAATGTTTGCGTGACTTTCTCTTTTCTGTTGGCGCTGCAGTCACAACACTCAGCAAAAGATCTTCAGCTGATTTAGCACAGCCTGCAAGGACTTTGGGCTCACCATCAGCCTAAAGAAATCTCAAGTGACTGGGCAGTGCGTGGACATCCCACCAAACATCAAGATTGCTGACTACAAGTTAGAAATCGTCCATGACTTCATATACTTGGGCTCAACCATCTCTGACAGCCTGTCATTGGACACAGAAATCAACAGGCGCATCGGCAAGGCAGCCACCACCATGTCGGGCCTCATCAACAGAGTGTGGTCAAACAACAAGAACACACCAAGATCCAGGTCTACAGAACCTGTGTGATGAGCACTCTTCTCTATGGAAACGCATCCTTGACCCTGCATTCCCACCAAGAACGACGGCTGAACAGCTTCCACATGCGCTGCCTGCGTCGCATTCTGGGCACCACCTGGCAGGACAAGATGCCAAACAACAGCGTCCTGGAGAGAGCCGGTGTCCCCAGCATGCACACCACCCTCAAGTAGAGACGCATGCAATGGTCTAGACACACTACGCGCAAGAACGACGAGCGCTTGGCAAATGCCCTTCTATATGGCGAACTCACACCAGGGAAGCACCCAACGGAAGGAAGACCTCACCTGTGCAACAAATACTTGTGCAGCGAGAACTGAAAGCCCCTGACATCAGTTTGCACACATGGGAAGCTGTCGCTGCTGACAGGGACGTCTCGTTTCGAAACATCAGTCAGACAGCAGTCCGAGGAGAAGCGACAGAAGAGAAAAGACCGCAGTCAATCAGTCCAACCTGCCTCTTCCGTTACCTGCCCGCGCTGTGGAAAGGACTGCCGCGCCCACACCAGACTGGTCAGCCACAGCAAGCGATGTTCAATACCGTACTAGACGTGCGGCCCATGGTATCACGAGACTGAAGGAACCTACTTTGTATATATAATATATATATATATATATATATATATATATAGATTAGTATATATTATATAGATATATATATAATGTTTATATAATGTATATACATATATATATAGATCTATATAATAATATATATATATAAATATATATATATATATATGTATATATTATATTATGATATATATATATGATATATAGATATATATATATATATATTATTATATATATATATATATATATATATTATATATATATATATATATATATAGATATAGATATGTATATTATACTATATATATATATATAATATATTATATATATATATAATATATATATATATTTATATATATATATATATATATATATATCTATATATATATAAACATATAATATAACGTTATATATGTATACACTATATATTATATGTATTATATATATTTATATATATTATATTATATTATATATATCCCTCATATTTTTTATCATCATCATCATCATCATCATCATATACTCATCATCATAATCATCATCATCATCATCATCAGCCTGGTCAGTCACTGCAGGACGTAGCCTCTCCCAATCTTTTCAACTTTGTCTGTCTTGTGTTTTTTGTTTCCAGTTCGGCCCAAATTTCGTTATTCGTCACGCCATCTTGTCATTGTCTGGCCTTGGTCTCTTTATATTATCTATTACTCAGTCTGTACATTCTTTGTCATCTGTTATCTGTCTCCGATGTATAGACCTGCCATGCACTTTTTCTTTTTATGCTCGCAAGTATATCTTCTATTTTGTCGTTCCTGATCAGCGCCTCATCCTATCTTTAGGCTAATTCCCAGCATCATTTTCCATCCTCTCTGGCACTTATTAGTTTCTCTCCAGTAATTGGTTGTAGTCCATGTTTCTGATCATAGGTCAAACTGTAGGCACATTGGTAAAGACTTTGTTTTTAAGCATAATGGCAAGAGCCTTTAGTATGCTACTGTGTCTGCCAAAGGCGTCCAGCTAGACTGATGCGTTCGCTTTATTTCTTCGCTAGATGTTTGTCTGTATGAGTTGTCCTAGGTATACATACTTGTCATACTTCTAGCCTGTACTGATCGTTCGTACTACTTTGAACAGATCATCTTTCTGTTCTCGGCATTTAGTTTCTCTATTTGATCATTTATAGTTGCTGCATTTGCATTACAGATTCTGAAGAGAACAATTCTCAGAAATCTAGATGTTTCAGATATTCGTTGCCTATACTTGATACCCTTATCCATTCCACTATATTATCCTTACTGGTTCTCCGAGTGTCTCCATGTAACTGTCATCCGCGTCATTGTTCTTGGTCATGGATTATTAGTCCTGCTGCAGTTTTTAGGGGGGCAATTTTCTTCTTTGCTGGGCCTAGGGCTTGTTAATGCCGCTGTATACTTTCCTCATGTATCTGGTGTCTGCGGCGCTCTGTATCTGTGAGTACAGTTGGAGCCAGTAGTCAGTGGTGCAGCGTCGAGCAGCTTGTTGAACTCTGCTGA
>NC_051391.1:6483033-6498033 GCF_015228065.2 Penaeus monodon | reverse complement strand
AATATATGTTACATATATACATGCTTCTGTAGTGTATATATATATATATTAAAATGTATATATGTATGTTTTATAGAATATAATATATATATATATATAATATATATATACTATTATATAGATATATATATATAATACTAATATGATATTCTATATATATTTCTGTTATGGGTGTGTGCTTCACGTGCTGGTGATGTGAAAAGCGATGGTGTGGTTGCCTAGATTAGTGTTAAAGTGCTGCATGCCATTGCAGCTTCCACCCCTGGCTAGCCCAGTTGCGAAAAAGGAGCAGCTTCTGCATAAGTCTCCCTGCCAGGTCACAGCCTCTCCATCATTAAGACTTCTGCGTGCCTCCTCGTGGCCAACCCATGGGTAACTGGGACCTTTCGGTCCCAGGCTAAATCTGTGGGGGATTTCCCCCTCGGAGCAGCAGGAGGCCCCAGAGATACGGAGTTAGGGCCCACCGGCGTGGGACACGCTCTGCTTGTAACAACTCCTGCCCCCTAGCAACCCTGGGGTTAATGGGGCGGATTCGGGGGAGGTGGGCCTTACAATCCTCCTCCCCCCCAGAATGGAACCCGCTGGCAACGTCTATTTAAATAGAAAATGCTGGGGGAGGTGTGTTTGTCCCTCCCACCCAGAAAGTAGGCGGCGTGGGGGTCCCGGCTGGGAGGGCAAATGTCAGGTGCAGGATTGGACGACGAGTTACTGGGCCGCCTGCGGCCCCCGGCAGGGCGCCAACCCACCATGAAAGCTTGTGGGGAAACCCTTGGGAACCCCAACAGGTGGATAGGCGGTCCCACAGCTGCCGACACCTTGTATCTGGGGCTGTGTTGGGGGCGGCAGGAGTGGAGGCACCGGAGTGGAACCACTCGAGGCTTAAACCTCAGGCGTGCTTTCCGGTAGGCGCTTGGGAACATCGGTCCTTGGCGGCAGGATGAGCGGTTACCTCTGCTATCGCGGGATGAAGGCGACGGGAGTAGAGGGGCTGCCCTCTAAGAGGTGAGAAAGACCTGGAAGCGGCACCGATCAGTGTGGGTGGTTACATCCTAATACTGTCGGGCCGCAGCGAGGTCACCACTTCCAGGGTGTAGCCATAGCCATCTCAGTCGACTTCAGCTGCGGTAAGTCGAGGTGACCACCGGTTGATGAGCGTATCATGGCATGAGGACTTGACGCATGGCTGGTGGCTTCTTGTCTTCTATAGCGGTATACGCTCCTACTGATGTACAGAAAACAACCGATGTGAAAGAGGCCGTTTTCTTACGCCCAAACTCGCATCTGTGGCAGAGATTGCCCCCGGCGAGGAATTAGCATGTTCTGGCGACTTCAATGCGGTATCCGGCTGTGGTACCGAGCTGCTACGAGATGTCTGTCGGCCCCCATGCGCTCGGGAGCTGATCCCCCCAGCAGCGAGAATAGCCTCCTTCTCCGGGACTTTGCTAGGTCCCAGAAAATGGGATCTCTGGCTCTGGTACCAGCGCTCACCTCGCATCACTGGACTTGGTACAGCGATCGGGTAATCTGGGCCAAGGAGGATCGACCACATTCTTGTCAGGCACGCGATGGAGGATCCTCCAGAACTGCAGGGTTTACCGGAGTGCTGAGTTCGGTGGCACCGACCAATAGGCTGCTTGTGGCTACCCGCGGGTCCACTTCAAAAACTCCCCGTCCCTCAGTGGCCCCCACCTAAGGTGTTTTCACTTGGACCAGGACTAAAGGGAGAGGAGTGTGCCCGTGGGTTCCACCATTGGCAGTCTCTGACCGATTTCTCAGAAAACCCGCAACATGACGGATCCAGTTGCCATCTGTGGGAGTCCTCAAGCGCGTAACACTCGAAGCAGCTCAGGAGTCCATGGCGGACGCCCATAGGACAAGGCAGGAAATACCATCTCCCTGGAGGACATTAGAGGCCACTGAAACATGTCGCAAGGCTCGGCTGAAGGAAATCAAGTTTTGCGTCGTTCCATGGTGCGTAGGGCTCGGATACTGCTGAGAAGGGACAAAGGAACAGTTCATCAGGATTTTCTGAGGAGGTCGGAAGGGCATTTTTGGTTAAATGGACCTTGCCCTGCCTACCAAGCCCTGAGAAAATGAAACACTAACGCCCTCCCACAGATGATGCAGTCCGATCAGCGGATGGACGGATCCTCTCAGATCATGTTGGGGTTCGTGAAACATGATGAGTATTTGAACAGTTGTACAAGGTGGACCCTCCACATTAGCTGGATGCAAGCGATGTCTCAGTGCCTGGCCGGACCCACCATCACAAGGAAACCTTCCTACCCCTAACAGAGTTAGGCTGGCGATTTCCAAGCTGAAGAGTGGGAAAGCGGCAGGCATATTGTGGATAATCCCTGCTGAATTGCTAAAGGCTGGGGGTGAACCTATGGCTCGGGCCTGCAGGGACAGTCCTGACTGCCATTGGCAGTCTGGTTACCCATTCCCCTGACCTGCTGAGGGGCGTGGTAATCCCTCTCTCGAATGGGGAACGGGATCGATGGGACTGTAGCAACTACCATGGCCAGTACACTGCTCCAGCCAGACCAGGCAAGGTTCTCGCTCCACATTCTTCTGAAAACGGATCCACAACCACCTACTGAGGCACTAGAGACCGGAGCAGGTCTGGATGTACTCCTGGCAAGTCCACAATAGACCAGTATACTAGCGCTTTCGAGTAATTGTGGAACGCCGTACGTGAGTTTGGTCGTGGGTTGCTTGCTAGCCTACATCGACCTCAAGAAGCGTTGGACTCGGGCCTCGGGAATCGCTATGGGAGCTCCTGAGGCTCAGGGGAATTCCGACACAGATTATGGCCTGATAGCAAGCCTCTATACTGGTACTGAAAGTGCTTTGTAAGTGTTGGTGGGAGTTGTCGAACTTTCCCTGTTAATTCAGGGTGAGCAAGGTGTGTCCTTGCACCACCACTTTTCAACAATTGTATGGATGGATAATGGGCAGAGCTATAGCCAAAAATCAGTGCGGAGCAACACTAGGGCAATATTAGGTCTCGGACCTGGACTTTGCCGACAGAATTGTTGCCATCAGATCTGAGTCCTGGGAGTCACTTTTGGGCGGCGGGCTCTTGAGGCATTTAGCAATGAGGCGAAGCCCTAGGCCGAGAGGTCTCCTGGACCAAGACCAAGATTCAGGACTGTTGGGGGCCGTTATGGGGAAACCCGTTCAGTCGATCCATGCTTGCGGCGAGGAAGTTGAAGCACAGAAAGTTTAATACCTTGGTAGCGTAGTCATATCTCTGGGTTGTCAGCCAGGATTGATGATTATTCAAAAATATCTTGCGCGTCAACAGCTAAGGTCATAGCGGCGAATACCTTTTAAATAGGAAAATATTAAAAATATTAAAAAACTTAAAAAATCTACAATAAAATATTTACTAATAACAATAAACAAATAAAAAAATCAAAGCATAAAGAAATTATGCTTTAAGTATATAAAATATTGCATAAACATTATGCAGAATAAATTTTATTGAAAAATATTAGTCTCTCTACGGAAACTAATAATGACCCTCTATGTCACAATCCTCCCCCAATACATTTTTCAGTGTATATGGGTAGAATAAAAGTACATACGTCTTTGGTCTGAGAATGTTGGCAACATCTTCCACTACATGTGCGATCGTTAAGGCTCTTGCATCCTTCACAAAGTGCTTGGACTTTTAAGCCATCAGCGCCCTGAGTCAGTCTTGTGTGCACGATCTTAGTCTTGTTAAGGCAACTTCACTTTTGGTTAGGGTTGGAGCTAGTCACCCAACTGCAAGGTCATCCTAATTCTCTCGCAGGTTTGTTCTGGAGGTATGCCTCCATTGTTCCTTCAATTTATTGGGAAGACAATTCCTGATGCTGGGTTCAGGTCGGGTGGGTGTAGAGGAAAACGAGCATTCACAAAGTGAGCAGCAGGCCTTGGCCTGCTGATCGGGCTCCGCTTCATTCCCCACTGATACCAACATTGCGGCTGGCACCCAACAAGAGTTATCTTTTTGGTGTGACATCAGGCAAAGCCATCTTGAACCTCCTTACTGGGGATGTGAGAGTTAAGTCTTGATGCTTGCAAAGCAATACGAGAGTCACCAAATATACACAAAGAGAATGGTTGTAAGATCTCTAGTCATCTTAACTCTGCAGGAATGGCAGTAACTCTGCAGTAAAGATCGAGTGCTGTTAAGAAGAAAGGACTGCCCGTGCAGTCTTCCTTCTGCTCACTGCTGCAAAGCCCACACAATTTCAGATTCGAACATCTGTTAATATGCCTCTGATCTTGGTACTAGAATATGCTGAAGAAATTATCTTTGACTTCTGCTTCTGATTTCTCCCTTCCCAATCGATCAAATCCAGCTCGAACTTTGGATTAGTCCAAGGGGGGAATTGGGGGAAATTCCCAACAAGCCAGAACCTTAGTGAGACTCACATTAAGATCTCCACAAGATCCTCCATTCTCCTACATAGGATCGGCTATCCTCAAGGGGTGCTGAAAAACCAATCTGGATGTAGGAAGATCCCGGAATCCTTGTAGTCTCGGTAGGAAATCAGATTAATGTAGTCCGGTGTAATGAAAGAGGTGTTCTCCTACTCTCAGCATACCAGGGATTCCACAGGTGGAAGACCTGAAACGCCCCAGTACAGATCTGAGAGCTTCATTATGGAACTGAGTCAACATCCGGAGAACAGTGGGAGTGCAGAAGGAATACACCTCACAGCCATAATCAAGCTTCTACGAATAGCGCCGGTTAAAGCGTAGAAAGCGTTGTGCGGTCTGCCACCCCAATATAAATGTGAAAGACCCGCAAAAATACTGACGCTTTTGTAGCGTCACTTTTTAAACTGTTTGATGTGAGGCAACCAGTAGTCTTGAGTCAAAACTTAGACCAAGTACTTCACCTCTTGGACAAAATTGCAGTGTGGGTTTTTGCTCCTAAATAGGGGAAGGGTGAATTGCCTCGTGGTGGGGGGAACACTTGTATAACCTGGTCGGCTTGAAGAAAATTTGAACCCACGATATGTTGCCCACTTTACAACCTGATTATTGCCAACCTGCATGTGTCCTTGCACATCTGTAAGCTTTCCTCTGAGCAGTTACAGGTAAAGTCAGCCACATACAGATGACTGAGACAGAAATTGAACAACTTTTACAATGTCATTATAGTCAATGGGCAAATAGGTCACACTTAAGACAATCCCTTGTGGGACCCCTTCCAGCGGTCTCACAGGTTAGAGAAAATGTTTCCACCGAAAACTCTAAAATTCCTGTTAGCAAGGAAGCTTTGTATGAAGGTAGGTAATGCTCCTCTTAAACATGTCATACAGCTTCAGAGTATGCCATGCTTCCAAGTTGTATCGTAAGCCTTTCAAGGTCAAAGAAGATGCCAACAGGTGACGTCGCTGGTGCGGAAGAATTCTGTATAGCGTTTCCATCTCACAAGGCATCTGTGGTCGATCTCCAATTTCTAAAGCCATGATATGGGTCAACTGTTTCTTTTTCTACGCAGCCTGTCAACCTGACGTTTCCCATTTTCTCCATCAGCTTGCAGTGCAGCTGGTGAGAGAAAAATTTGGTCTGTACTTTCTGGTTGCGGGGGGCATCTTTGCCAGGTTGGGAACAGGACTGGATTATAGCCTCTTTCCATGTGGATGGGCACTGTGCCATCCTCCTATAGATCTATTGAAGAGGTCCAACAGGACTTCTGGGGAGGCCTCTCCGGAAGTGATGATATCATTTGATATGGAATATAGTCACCTTCCTGGGCAGTCTTACGGCAGAGCTGCCAAAGCAGGAGTCCATCTTCTTGCGCAAAAATGGCAAATTGTATGGAAGTCTGCTGCCGGCTACTGAGAAACGGACACTGGGTGTTGTTCCTGTTCAGCACGAAGAGTGAGGAATCGAGCAGTGTAAGATGCTCCAGAGGGATCTCTGCAATGGATTTAGGCTAAGCTCCATTAGCAATATCTTTTTTTCTGTGATGATTATGACATCTATCTTCAGAGCAGGTTTGATATGGATGTGCTCTTCAGCAATCTACGCACCTTGTCCCCACACCCAGTAAGGGGGTTCCCAGATTAATCGGGAGACATACTGTCTCCACGACGTCCGTCTAGCCTCCTTAGCAGAGCCTGGCCTGGCTCGGGTCTTTTGTAACTGATCAAGGTACAAATGCTGGGGCGTCGTTTCAATGCCTTAATGCAGTTTTCCTTGCTCTGACAGCTTGTTGGCATTCATCAGGCCCACCATGGTACTGAGGTCGGACGGTACTGTCCGCTACTTTTGGGGAATGGATTGCTTTCTGCTGCCAGATGAATTCGTGATGGTGAAGTGATAACCGATCTTGAACCACACTGGAAATCATTACAGATCCTTGCATAATGCAGTTGATCTAAAAAGATTTCCAGCTGCATGTTCAAGGTCGCCATCTTGCACTCCATGACTGGACTACCATTAACCTCCTCCAAAAGTATGGAAAATGGTCGCTTCCTGTAAGTCTTCCAGGTACCTGCCAGTGAAGTCAACTGTGAATCAGGTGAGCTATTAATAGGGTCTATTTAAACTGGAGGAATGTCCAGTTTGGAACTTTGGAAAGTGTGGGAGTGTCACTGTCAGTAAAACTGCATCTAACTCTTAAGAAAACAGACTCCAAGGCCCTTCCTCGAGGTTGCACAAAAGTGTCTCCCAGAGGTGATGCGACCATTGAAATCTCCAAGAGTAGAAATGGATGTGGCAAAAACTGCCCAGTAGATCTTCCAAACATCTATGTTTGAGATTATGTGGAGGAAGGTGATGGATGCAAAGTGTAAGGTCGTGTCAAGCCATTCTCACAGCCTTCACGGCCCCCCCCCCCCCCCCGGTTGTCTGCAGGTGGATGGCCTGGAAGGGAAATATCTTGAGTACCATTACTGACTCACTCCTCCATGAGGTCATTGTCAAAGGTCCCATAATGGGCTTGAATTTGGAATCCTCTCAGGGAAATTCGGATGATTTTCCTTGTCAAAATCTCTTGTAGACATACACAAACTGGATTATATGAAGCTATCAGATATTGCAGTTTCCTTCCCATTTTGCATGAATTCCCTGACAGGTTTCCATTGGGATTTAGGGTATCAGTCTTATATATTTCTTTCATAAGGTTGTTTGGCAGCACCTGTGGTCAAGGTTTGCCTCAAACCTTTTAGGCTGTCCGTTCCATTGATCCTTGGGATGTACCTTTTTAATGGTGTTTACCTGTGGAGCTAGTTTCCACAAGGTTTCCCTGAAAGGTTCAGGATTTCTTTGCCTGGGCAAAGAAGCGGACCTGAGCCTTTGCTTCAGGGCATTCTGTTAGCAGCGGAGGGCCCCTGTGGATTTGTGGCAGGCTGGAGTCTTTTGCACAGGCTCAGGATCCTTTGACTGGGCAAAGGGCGTGCCTGACCTTACTTCAGGGGCATTCTGCCTAGCAGCAGAGGCCCCTGTGGCTTGTGGTGGCAGCTGGAGCTGTCACCATTGAGCTCTGGGAGCCTTAAATGTTGGCTCCAAAGACCGTACTTTGGGAGGAGGAGTTATCCTCAATAGGGGGTAACCCTCACTCCTACTCCATTTCTGGGGGAAACACTCACCAGAGGCAAGTGGTCAGCAATTCGACTAGGGTCTAAAGGAAATGGCAGAGTGTGTGTTGATAAGAAAGCATTGGAGGGCAAGGGGTTGGGGGGCAGGAGGAGGGGCAGAACCGAAGAAAGGATACATGGCTTGTGCAAATAGCACAGGGCACGTCGCTTGCCTCATGGAAAATAAACTTTCTCCTTGCTCCTTATAACCAATACTTCCTTTTAAATGTGTACCTTGCTTTGAAGAAGCTTAATGAGCCTCTTTGCAGTGGTAACAGCCATATTGGACATGGACATTGTTTCATATCCTTGATGGACCTGTTTGTAAACACACCTTAAATTACTCTGGGTGTCATTTTCTTTAAAACGCAAAGAGTTAGCTTCCATGGCCCAAACCTGGCAGTGAAGGCCACCGCATAGGGTTGGGCACATATGGCTTTACCTTGAGGTGGTACCATGCTAAAACTAACGATTCTGGAAGGGACTAATGTGGTAAGTTAGAGAAGAGCTGGTGTCGACTGTTCCAACCATTCAACTTTCTTCTTAAACACGTTTTACTTGCGGGACTACATTAAAATACTCCTAGTTCTCTAACAGTTTTCTCCTCAAGAATTTAACCTCATCAGGTCTCGGGAAAAAACAATTCCCTTACACTGATTAGGGTTTTGTGAGGAGAACATGGAAACTTTGAGCCCCAGGAAATGTTCCGCATATCGCACGCAGACGGTCACTCTCGTCTGGTGACGAAACCTCAAGTATCAGGCTACCCATCTCGCTGTGGGTGATGCGAGGATTCACGGTTGAATACTTCAAACAATTTTCGAGTACTTCGAAAATATCAAGATCCATGATTGGATACACCATCAATGGGTTTCACTAATAGGTTTACTACTATATGAAATGTTTTCATATTTACCCAGGAGTAAGATTTTCCTTAGGGATGGGGAGGACTTTCCCCTCTACCTGGTTTGGGAAGGCCCGGAACCCTTACGATTCCCGTTCTTGCCCTTTGGAAAGGCTGGAAAGGTCCAAAGTGACAATACGTGATGTTCAAGAGGGATTGGTCGGGGGGATTGCGTAGGTCGTCAGGGAGAGAGCTAGTCTTTGTAAATTGTAGAATCATACCAAATTAGAATTCTTCTTTCTCAACCCCCCCCCCACCCATGTGGGTGAGTCCAACGAGGGAAAGATATAGTTGGTGTTCAAAATCTCCCAAACAGCCACAGGGGTAATGAGGAAAGTATACGCAGCCACTTTACAGTACTGATGGCAGTCGGGGGACTATGCACTACCGATGAAATATGCCTGCTTGACCCTAGCCATATTTGACCAGCCGATTGACTTGACCGGCCTTGATCAAGCCGCCCGTCTAACCAGAATAAAGCGACCAAAGAGGTGTGTTGCTAGCTGCAGGGCGCAGCGTGCAAGCCGCTCAACCTCCAGGAATCCTGTCTCCTGGTAATACGGGATGCCACGCACGGCAAACACACGTGGGAGAGGTTCCTCCCTGGTCCAAGATGGAATGAACCCAGGGTGGGTGCACCATCCCATCTCATAGGCTTGGTGCACCAGGAACGCCATTTGGTCTCATCCCTCACGGGTGGACCCCTCCAGATGGGGTGAGCCCTCTGGCCGGCTAACCGATCATTGGGACCTCAAGCCCCCCCACCGCGGGCAAGGGCGGCTTCCAGTTAGGGGGGTGCAGACCAGGAAGTCAGTAAGACGGATTGGTCTGGAACAGGAAGCCATGAAACCTCGTCAACAAGAGCGTTTGGAGATGTCGGTACCTGCAGAAGGTAACAAGCTGCGTGTCTTAAGGCCTGAAGACTTCAGTTTTGCTCTATGGAGCGAAAACCTGGACGCTATCCAGTGCCTGGAGTCTTGCCTGATGGCCTTTGTAAACAAGTCCCTTTGATGGATCATGGTACAATTGGCAGGACCACGTGTCAAACCGGCTGTTTACACCGTGAGACTGGCATGGGGACCTGTTACTCTGCATAATCCGGATCGCCAAACTCAGGCTTATATGGCCACCTAGCTCGCCTTCCCTATGGACGACCCTGCCCCATCAGGTTTCTCTCTGCGGAGAAAACCTGGGTGGCGGAGCCTGTGGGACGTACTAGGAGATTCATGGCTTGGGCAGCTCGACGAGAACTGTCGCGAGGAACTAGAGATGGGGCCATGTGCCTGACTGGAGAGTCGCTCGAGGGATCCTCGTGGCTGGAAGCGAAGGATGATGCGGCCATGGCGCCCCTGCGGCGTTCGCCCCCTTGATGATGATGTGATGTTATTCTGTTTATATATATTATATATATATATATTATATATATATATAATATATATATATATATATATATATATATATATAATATTTATATATACTGTATATATGCATATTACAACCCTACGCATATATAGTATATGTTATAGATAACATATATATTTATATAGATTTGTATACATAGAATATAGTATATATATATAATATATCTATATATATAGATATAGATATATAGAATATATATACATCTATATATATAGAATAAATTAGATATATATATCCAGATAGTATATAAAAAAGATATATAGATATATAGATATATATATCTATATCTCAATATAGATATTATATAGATATACATATGTATGTTGATTATATATAGAGATATGATATATTTTTTTTGTGTATAAACTAATATAGAGAGCTATAATATATATATGTAAGAGTATATATATATATAATATATATGTTACATACAGACATATATACATATATAATATATAATAGAATAATTATATATATATATATATGATATATAATATAGTATATATATAGATATAGATATATATAGATATTATATAATATAATATGTATTACTGGTTTATACATAAGAGATATATATAATAGAGAGAAAGAGAGAGGCGAATAATAGATATATATATATATATAAGATATATATATATATATATAAGATATATATATATAGAGATTATAGATTATATATTATACAACACACACACACCACACACATAGAGAGATGAGATAGTAATATATATAATATATTAGATACATATAGAGAGATATAGATATATATAGATATATATATAATATTATAATACTATATATATATATAATTATACTGTACACATATATACACATTGATACTGTGTTGGATAACATACATATATATACATGCATATTATATATATATATATATATATATATATTATATAATATATATATATATAATATATATATATATATGTAAAGATATATATTAGAAGAGAGAGAAAAAGAGAGAGTGAATATTATATATAATTATAATATATATATAATATATATATAGATATATAATATATATATAATATTAGATCTATGATATAGAAATATTATATATATATAGACTATATAAAATATATATAGTATATATACACTGTATACTGTGTGTATACCAGACATATATATACATGCAGATATATATATATATAATATATTATATACTATCTAGATATAATTATATAATTCGATCTATATAGATAATATAAATATATAGAGTATATACAGATGTATAAATATATATATATAGAATATAGATATTATAATATATATATATAATATTATAGATATATATTTATAGATATATAACATATATCTTTATAATATATAGAGATATATATATATCTAATATATATAATATATATATATACATATTATATATATATATATATAGTACATATATATATATATATTATAATATATATATATATATATATATATATATAATTATTAATATTATTATATATATATGTCTATATATATTAATAATATATATATGATATATTATATATATATATATATAGTAATATAATATATATATATGCATGTATATATATGTTATGTATAAACACAGTCTACAGTGTATATTATATTATATATATATATCTATCTAAATTATATATATCTATATATATATATTATATACATCTCTCTATTTTCTTCTCTCTATAGATATCTTTCCATATATATCTATATATATATATATATATATATATATATATATATTATATAATAATAATATATATATGCATGTATATATGATGTATGTATAAAACACAGTATACAATGTGTATAATGTGTACATATATATATATTTATATATAATATTATATATATATATATATATATATATATATATATATATCTATATTATATATATGCCGTAATATTGTTTTTTTTATGTGTGTATAAAAACAGTAACCAGTGGGGAGATATGTCTATAGAGAGATATGAGAGATAGGAGAGATAATGATATATAGATATAGAGATATATATGTATTAATTATATAGATATATAGATATATATATATATATTATGTGTGTGTGTGTGTGGTGTGTATATTATATATATATATTAATAAGAGATATGATATATTAGAGATAGAGATAAGAGAAGATAGAGAGATATATTATGATATTCGCTCTCGCTGTCGCGCTATAGATATTACGCGAGAGAGAGAGCTATATATATATATATATATATAGGATTATCGATAGATAGATAGATATATCTATATAATATAGAGAGGATGAGATATAGAGATAGAGATATGTATGTATGTATGAAACACAGATACAGGTATGTAGAGATAAGAGAGAGATAATATATCTATAATATATATATCTATATATATTATAGATATATATATATATAATATATATATATATATAGATATAATTATATGTATATATGGTTCTGGATGTGAGAATATATAAGAGAGATATAGATAGATAGAGAGAGGATATATCCGATATCGTATATATAGATATTGTATATATGTCTGTATATATATATATTATCTATATATATAATATATATATATATATAATATATATATATATTATTATATATATATATGATATATATATTTATATATATATATATTTATATATATATATTCTAATTATATATATATATATATATATATATATATATATATATATATATAGATATTATATTAATAATTATATATATTTATATATAACAAAGAATAACATCATCATCATTCATCAAGGGGCTAACCGCCGAAGGGGGCGCATGGCCGCATCCATCCTTCGCTTCCAGCCACGAGGATCCCTCGAGGCGACTCTCCAGGCAGGCACATGGCCCAATCCTTAGTCCTCGCGGGACAGTCTCGGTCGAGCTGCCCAAAGCCATGATCTCCTAGGACGTCCCACAGGTCTCCTTCCACCCAGGGGTGTTCTCGCAGAGAGAGAGACAAACCGGATGGGCAGGGTCGGTCCATAGGGAGCGAAGCTAGGTGGCCATATAGCCTGAGTTGGCGATCCCGGATTATGCAAGTAACAGGCCCTATGCCCGTCTCACGGTGTTAAAACCGCCGTGTGGACACGGGGTCTGCCCACTGTTACCCCATTGATCCAGCAAAGGGATGTTACAAAAGGCATCAAGGCAAGGGACTCCCAAGGCACTGGATAGCGTCCAGGTTTTCGCTTCCATAGAGCAAAAACTGAAGTCTCAAGCCTTGAAGACACGCAGCTTGGTCTCGGCATAGGGTACCGACATCTCCCAAACGCTCTTGTTGATCGAGTTCATGGGTCCTGTTGCCAGACCAATCCGTCTACTGACTTCCTGGTCTGACACCCCCCTAACGGAAGCCGCCTTGCCGCGGTGGGGGGGCTTGAGGTCCCAATGATCTGGTGAGCCGGACCAGAGGGCTACCCATCCTGGAGGGGTCACCAGTGAGGGAGAGAAAAATGGCTCCTGGTGCACCAAGGCCTATGAGAGGGGAGGGTGCACCCACCCCTGGTTCTCCATCTGGGACCCCAGGGGAAGGAACTCTCCCACGTGTGGTGCCGTGCGTGGCATCCCGTATAACAGGAGACAGGAGTCCTGGAGGTTGCGCGATGCTGCACGCTGCGCCCTGACAGCTAGCAACACTAACCTCTTGGTCCTTTATTATGGTTAAGACCGGCGGCTTGATCAAGGCCCGGTCAAGTTCAATCGGCTGGTCAAATATGGATAGGGGGTCAAGAGGCACTATTCAGTCGTAGTGCATAGTTCCCGCGGACTGCCATCAGTACGTATAGTGGCTGCGGATATTGCCTCATTACCCCTGTGGCTGTTGGGAGATTTTGAAACCCCCAACTATAGCTTTCCCTCTGGGACTCTGGGGGGGGGGGGTGAGGAAATGAAGAATTCTAATTGTATGAGTGCTAAAAATTACAACGATCGAGCCTCTCCCCTGACGACCTACGCAAGCCCCGGACCAATCCCCTCGGAACATCACGTATTGGCACTTGGAAACCTTTCCAGCTTCCAAAGGGCAAAGCACGGAATCGTAATGGTTCCCGGCTCCCAAAACCAGGTAAGAAGGGAAAGTCCTCCTCAAATCCCACTAGAAAATCTTACCTGGTAAATATGAAAACATTTCAATAGTAGTAACCTAGTAGTGAAATTAAAGACCCATTGATGGTGTATCAATCCATGGATCTCGATTTTTCGAAAGTTACATCGAAAAATTGTTGGAAAGATGTCACACGTGATCCTTCGCCATCACCCACAGAGAGATTGGTAGCCTTGATAGTTGAGTTCGTCACCAGACGAGAGTGAACCGCTGCGTGCGATATGCGACATCCTGGGGCTCAAGTTTCATTGTTCTCCTCACAAAACCCTTAACAGTGTAAGGGAATTGTTTTTCCCCGAACTGATGAGTATTCTGAGGGTAGAAACTGTTAAAGGAACTAGAGTAGTTTTAATTGTAGTCGCAGTAAAAACGTTTTAAGAAGAAAGTGATGGTTGGAAACAGGTCGGACACCAGTCTCTTTTCTTAAACTTTTAACACAGTAGTCCTTCCAGAATCGGTAAAGTTAGGCATGGTACCACCTCAAGGTAAAGCATATGTGGCCCAAACCCATGCCGGTGCTCCACTGCCAGGGTTATGGGCATGGAGCTAACTCTTGCCGTTTTAAAGAAAATGAGCAAAACCAAAGAGTATGTGTAAGGGTGGTACCAAACAGGTCATCAAGGAGAGACCAACTTGTCAGGTCCAATATGCTTTACCACTGCAAAGAGGGATCATGAAGCTTCTTTCTCAAAGCAGGTACAAATTTGAAAAAGGAAAGTATTGGTAATAAGGAGCAAGGAGACAAGTTAGTTTTCCAGAGGAAAAAGCGGACGTGGCCGGTGCTATTTGCACAGCCAGGTAAGTCCTTGCTTCGGTCTAGGCCCATCCTCCTTCCCAACCAACCCTTGCCCTCCAATGCTTTCTTCAACACACACTTCTGCCACTTTCTTTAAACCCTCAGTCGGAAATTGCTGACACTACTCTGTGAGTGTTCCACCAGAAATGGAGTAGAGTGAGGGGTCTATGAGGCGGGGACTCCTCCTCCAAA
>NC_051391.1:6475533-6478033 GCF_015228065.2 Penaeus monodon | reverse complement strand
CTTATAGTGCCCCTGCGTTTGGGACTCCATGGGGTGTGGGGGGGGTGGTGAGGGAAAATGAAGAATTCAAATTTGTATGAGTACTACAAATTTACACAAGACTAGCTCTCTCCCTGACGACCTGCGCAATCCCTCGGACCATTCTCCTTCTGGAAAAATCACCACGTTGTCACTCTGGACCTTTTCAGTTTCCAAGGGAAAGAAAAGAATGGGTATCGTACTGGTTCCCGGGCTCCCAAACAGGTAAGAAGGGGAACGTCCTCCATCAATCCACTAAGGAGATACTTACCTGGTAAATATGAAAGCACATTTCATATAGTAAGTACTGGTAGTGAAGACCATTGATGGTGTATCATCATGGATCTTGAACATCTTTGAGGTTCATCGGAAAATAGTTGGAAGTATGGTCAACGTGATCCTCGTTATCACCCCACAGCGAGATGGTAGCCGATAGTTGAGGTTTCGTCACCCAGACGAGAGTGTACCGTTCTGCGTGGCAATTATGTACATTCCTGGGGCTCAAGTTTCATTGCTCTCCTCACAAAACCCTCAATCAGTGTAAGGGAATTGTCCTTTTCCCCGAACCTGATGAGGTATTCGTGAGGGAGAAACTTTAGAGGAACGAGAGAATTTTAATGCAGTTGCAGTAAAACGTTTAGGAAGAAATTGATGTTGAACAGTCGAACAGCTCTTCTTCTAATTTTACACACATTAGTCCTTCAGAATCGGTTAAGTTGCAGGTTACCACCTTCAAGGTAAGCCATATGTCCCACACCCCATGCGGTGCTTCCACTGCCAAGGTTGGGCATGGAGCCAACTCTTGCCGTTTAAAGAAAATGTGACATTATAAAAACGAAGAGTATGTGTAAAGGTGGTACAACGGTCATCAAGGAGATGACAACTGTCCAGGGTCCAATATGCTGTTGTACCACTGGCAAGAAGCTCATGAAGCTTCTTCAAAGCATGTAAAAGGTACAAATTTGAAAAAGGAAGTATTGGTAATAAGGAGCAAGGAGAAAGTTAGTTTTCCAGAGGCAAAGCGACGTGCCCGTGTGCTGTTTGCACAGCCAGGTAAGTCCTTTGCTTCGGTTCTGGCCCATCCTTCTTCCCGCGATCCCTTGCCCTCCAATGCTTCTTACACACACACTCTGCCACTCTTTTAAACCTCAGTCCAAATTGCTGACAACTGCCTCTGGTGAGTGTTCCACCAGAAACGGAGTAGGAGTGAGGGGTCTATTGAGGGACTCCTCCTCCAAAGTAAGGTCTTTGGAGCCATTAGTCAAGGCTCCACAAGCCTCAATGGTGACAGCTCCAGCTGCCACCACATCACACAGGGGCCTCTGCTGCTAGGCAGAATGCCCTTGAAAAGAGGCTCCAGGCAACGCGCCTTTGACCCAGGCAAGTGAATCCTGAGCCTGTCAAAGACTCCAGGCTGCAACAAACATCCACAGGGGCCTCCGCTGCTAGACAGAATGCCCCTGAAGCAAAGGCTCAGGTCCGTCCTTTGCCCAGGCAAAGAAATCCTGAACCTGTTCAAAGGAAACCTGTGGAAACTAGTTCCACAGGTAAACAACCATTAAAAAGGTACTCCCAGGATCCTGGAAAGGGACAGCCTAAAGGTGTGAGGCAAACCTTGACCACAGGTGCTGCCAAACACCTTATGAAGAAATAATATAAAGAACTGGATACCCTAATCCAATGGAACTGTCAGGAATTTATGCAAATGGGAAGAACTGTGGGTCTGATTGCTTCATGTAACCCAGTTTGTGTATGTCTACAAGAGATTATGACCAGGGAAAATCATCGATTTCCCTGAGAGGATTCCAAGTTCAAGCCCATTATGGGACCTTTGACAATGGACCTCATGGAGGAGTAGCAGTAATGGTACGTCAAGATATTCCCTTCCAGGCCATCCACCTGCAGACAACACTGCAGGTGAAGGCTGTGAGAATAGGCTTGACACGACCTTACACTGTTGCATCATCTACCTTCCTCCACATAATCTCAACATAATGATTTGGAAGAATCTACTGGGCAGTTGCCACATCCATTCTACTCTGGGGAGATTTCAATGGTCGGCATCACCTCTGGGGAGACACTTTGTGCAACCCCTGAGGAAGGGCCTTGGAGTCCTTGTTCTTAAGAGAGATGCAGTTTTTCTGAACAGTGGACACTCCCACACATTTCCAAGTTCAAACTGGGACATTCTCCAATATAGACCTTCAATAGGTTCACCTGATTCACAGTGAATTCATTGGCAGGTATGGAAGACTTACATGGAACGACCATTTTCAATATTTTGGAGGAGTGATGGTATTCCAGCAATGGAGTGCAGAGATGGCGACTTGAACATGCGACTGGAATCTTTTTAGATCAACTGCATATTGCAAGGATCGTAATTTTCAGGTGTTCAAGTGCTGTTAATACTTCACATCCGATTCACCTGCAGCAGAGCCCTTCCCAAAAGTAGCGCGTACCGTCGACCTCAGTACCGGGTCTG
>NC_051391.1:6461592-6469092 GCF_015228065.2 Penaeus monodon | reverse complement strand
TATATATATGTATATACTGCCGCGATGGTCTAGTGGTTACATGGTCCCGAGTTCAATTCCCCGCCGCGGCAGGGGAATTGAATAATGCCTGCGCTCTGAGTGCTGGATCGAGCCCGAGAAAACGACATATCGCCTTGAGAAGTCAAACGCAGGTGTCGTAGGGGAAGTCGCCGCCGTGGCACACACCGCGGTTGGTCAGGAAGGGTATCCAATCAGGCAAGGATGGCACTGCCATATATAACCTCTAGTAATGAATTGAGAGAGGCCTATGTCCTGCAGTGGGATGAATGGCTGTTAGAAAAAAAGAAAAAGAAAAGAAAAAGAAAAAAAAATGTATATATACATATATGTGTATGTGTGTGTGTGTGTGTGTATAGGTGTGTGTATATACATGTATCATCATCATCATCAAGGGGCTAACGCCGACGGGGGCACATGGCCGCATCCACCCTTCGCTTCCAGCCACGAGGATCCCTCGAAGCGAGTCTCCAGGCAGGCCCTCGGCCCATCTCTAATTCCTCGCGACAGGTCTCGTCGAGCTGCACAAGCCATGACCTCCTGGGTCGTCCCACAGGCCTCCTCCACCCAGGGTTGTCTCGCAAAGAAACATACATATATGTCTATATATATATATATATATATATATATATATATATATATATATATATATATATATATATATGTAATATATACATACATATATATATATAATAATATAATATAATATATATATATATATATATATATATATTGTGTTTTTATTTTTTTTTTTGTATACATATATATTTGTGGTGTGTGTGTGTCTATCTCTCTCTCTCTCTCTCTCTCACACACACACACACACACAATATACACATCTATCTATGTATATATGTATATATATACATACACACATACACATTTATATATATATATATATATATATATATATATATATATATATATATATATATATATATGTATGTACACACTGTATGCATATAGATATAAAAGAGTGAGAGATTTTTATTCCTTATATTCTTCTTCTTTTTTTTCTTAGACTATAGTCTCATAAAAAAGAAGCGAAACGAAAATAATAAAAAAAATTGAGAGAGAAAAAGAGAGAGAGAGAGAGAACGGTAGAGAGTGTGGAGAGAGAGAGAGAGAAAGAGAGAGAGAGAGAGAGAAAGAGAGAGAGAGAGAGAGAGAGAGAGAGAGAGAGAGAGAGAGAGAGAGAGAGAGAGAATGAGAGACAACCCAAACAAACAGACAAACGAAACAAAGAAACAAAGAGACACAAGCCCTGAAAAAAAAAAAAGTTGAGACAGAAAGAGAAAAATGAAAAATAAACAGCCACTCCCTCCCCCCCTAACCCCCCCACCCCCTTTTCTCCCTCTTAACCCCCACCCCCCCTTTTTTCTCCCCTCCCTCATCAACCCCCCCCCTCCTCCCCCAACCCCCTTTTCTCCCTCTTAACCCCCACCCCCCCTTTTTTCTCCCCTCCCTCATCAACCCTCCCCCTCCTCCTCCTCCAACCCCCTTTTCTCACTCTTAACCCCCATTCCCCCTTTTTCTCCCCCCCTCCCTCATCAACCCCCCCTCCTCCCCCAACCTCCTCCCCCAACCGAGTCTCTCAAGAAACCAGACAAGATCGTGGAGATGTTAACGATCACTTTTAAGAATCTTAAGGCAGAATTCTTGAAGCCTGGATGCCAGCGGCCCTGAGTGTAGCGAAAAGTGCCTTCCTCGTTAGCGATTTTCCGCTAAACTCTTTTATCATTTGATGTTAGTTTTTATTGTTATTATTATTATTATTGCTAGCTTTGCTATTTTTATCATCATCATCATGATAATCATTATTGTAATACTCATTATCTTTAATATTATTATTACTATTATTTTATTTTTTGGTTTGTTTTATTGTTATTATAAATATGATTCTTTTTTTTTCTTGTTATAATTATCATCATTACTATTATTACTATAATAATAATAATGATAATGATAATAATAATAGTGATAATGATAATAAAGATAATAATGATATTAATGATAATAACAATGATAATAATAATAATAATAGTAATAATAATAATAATAATAATAATAATAATTATTATTATTATTATTATTGTTATTATTTATATAATAATAACAATTATTATTATTATTATTTTATTATTACTATTATTATCATTATTATTATTATTATTATCATTCCTATTATTATTATCATCTTTATCATTAGAATTGTTATAATTTTTACAGTTTTTGTTTTTATCACCTTCACTATTATTATTATCATTACTATTATTATTATTTTTAGTAGTAGTAGTAGTAGTAGTGTAGTAGTATTGTTGTTGTTATTATTTTATTATTATTATCATTTATTATTATTATTATCTTATTATTATTATTATTATGTTATTATTGTTATTATTATCATTATGATCGTAATTATTTCAAATATCATAATCATTATCATTAAGATTATCATTACTGCCATTATCATTTTTTAAAAGTTAATATAACTAACTAATCCTCTAACTTAGCAAATCTTCAAGCAAATAATGCCATGAATTTAAAAGATTAACAAGAGAAATGTATGATTTTGTAAAGGATGAAAACGATACAAATCTATGCTAAGATCTAGCTTAAGAAACTAAGAGATTTCTTGAGGTTTCTATTTAACAATTTACGATGCGTTGTGGCGAGAACAAGGCAGAGATCGCCAAGTGAGTCGAATTGCAAGATCAAAATTGTTTAGTTAATCCAAACTGCTTGTCGAAGTGAAAATTATTATTATTTTTTTTATCTTTTTTTTTTTAATATTACTTTTCTTTATTTTATTATTATTATTTTTTTTTCTTTTATTTTCTTTTTTACTTTTTTTTTATTTTTTTTTTCGTTTTTTTTTTTTTTTTTTTTTTACTTCTCTTTTACTTTTATTTTTTACTTTCATTTTTCTCTTTCATTTTTTTTTTTTTTACTTTATCTTTTGCTTTTATTTTTTACTTTCATTTTATTTTCCTTATTTTTTAACTTTTATTTTCTTGTCTTTCATTTTTTAAAACTTTATTTCTATTTTATTTTATTTTCTCGTTAACAGTGAATGTATTTTGATATTCAATGATACTCGGAAAATTTGATGGTTCACGTTAATTCAGTGGAATAATTTGGGTGAAAATGTTAGTTTAAAATATATAATGGGTTTAAGATATACTAATAAGGATACCCTTTTAATCAGCTCTCTAATTTCATCCAGATCTTACTTTGTTCAGTATCCGGAAATATTTCTTAAAAGGATAAAAAAAAAAAAAAAATCATGCTTTTATAGAAGGATGATTATACAGAAATATATCAATATTCGCAGATATATACCAAATTAAACAACACGCAAAACATACACACACGCACACGCACACGCACGCACACACACACACACACACACACACGCACACATACAAGCACACACACAAGCACACGCACACATACACACACACACACACGCACACACACATACTCACACACACACACGCACGCACATACGTACACGTACACACAAACCATCGCGTAATGAAAAATAAATAAATAATAAATAAATATTTAATATTTACAACAATCAAAGAACGAAACATTACCTAAGGAAAAAGAGAGAAAGAAAGAATGATAGAGCGCGTGAAAAAGAAAAGAGAGAGAGAGAGAGAGAAAGAGAGAGACACTATGACAGAGAATGAGACAAAAAAAAAAAAAAAAAAAACAGAAACACACACACACACACACAAGACAACCAAAGAAAACCCCAAAAAACAAGGCACACACACACACAAAGACGACAGTACTTAACGCTCTCTTTTCCTACCTTTACCCACCTCTCATCCCTATCCCCTCCCCCCCCCCTTACACACACACCCATAAGCACTCCCCCCCCCCCTCAGGTGTAATTAGTGCCTCCCGATATCTCACTCTGGACCGGAAGTTGTTAATTTTGATAATGATAGAAGCGATTCCCACGAAAATTTTGTTTGATGATTCGTCACGTCTCCCTCATATAAGTTGGAGTGTTTTTAAATCGTATATTTATCTTAAAGAATGTTATTTCTATGTTTTTGAAGTAATAAGCATGATTTTTTTTTTCCTTTGAGTGATGTAAATACTCTTTATTTAAGAAAAAAAATCTTCAGCTTTCAAATTTTGAATAACAAATAATCTTTATATGAAAGACAAAATATAACCTATCTTTGCTTATTTTTCTTTTTGTATTTTCTAAGTGAAAATTATTTGTTGTCGTTTTTATTTTAGTTAATTTTCCTCTTTTACACTCGGTTATTTGGTTATTGTTATTATTATGTATTAGTATGTATACTATCATTCAAAAACATGGAATCTTAAGAATATTTTCACTGGCGTTTTTATTACTGCTATAGTTATTCACATTGCTGTCACTATAACTATTATCATTATCATTGGATTTTCATATTCATATCATGGATATTATCATCACCATTTTCACCATTACCATCGCCTTCGTCATTTTTGTTATCATACTTATATTGTTTATCATTAATACTGTAGTTTTTGTTATCGTTATATCACACATTATTCGTGAAATTGTTGTTACGTCATGTGTACAGATAATCAGGGAACATCTTGTCTCATTGTTCCATGTTATCTGTATCAACGATTTGTTCAGTTTATAGCTCATTGTTTGAACTTTTACAAGTTTCAGCTAATTATTATTTTTTTTTTCTTTTGTTTTTTTACTATTTATTAGCCTGTAGTTTACTAAGGACGTTTATCTTTGTGCTAAAGGCATCATTGCCACGCAGATCACTCATATCTTGCAATGCAGTACAAGTTAATTCTAATATTTAAAACCTATAATCTATCTATCTATCTATCTATCTATCTATCTATCTATCTATCTATCTATCTATATATATATGTGTGTATGTATATATATGTATATATATATATATATAGTGTATTTATATATATATTATATATATATATATATATATATATATATATGTATGTATTCTACATCGCTTAATTAATATTTTCAATAGTAAATAATTCAACAGAAGTAGATTAACACCCCTCCCCCTCCCCCCCCCCAAAAAAAAATAAATAAATAAAAAGTAAATAAAAAAAAGAAAGAAAAATAAAGGCAGACAGTGGCAATGTCCAAGGGCTTATTATACCTGTCAGGGAAAAGCTCAAGAACACAATACATAATCACACGTGAATGATGTCCAACGCTGTCCTCGGCTCACTCACCTCGCCCACTACCGGTTAATGTTAAGAACTAATTATCGTAACACAGTCGCTTCACGGACAAACAGTCACTTTGTGGATAGTCACTTCATGGACAGTCACTTCTCGAACAGTCACCTCCCGAACAGTCTTTTCCCTCAATTTTTTTTTCGGACATATTAACCTTCGTAGTTTTTACAAAGATAACTCATATAACAGCATATTTCATATTACATATCGTTCCTAGTTCATTATATCGGGTACGTTTATCGGTTGTGACTGTTGTGACGTCATTATATAATTATTAGTAGGAAGAGTGTAATAATTAACTCATTAGTCATAATGAGGACAATCAGGAACAGTAAACAATCATTCTATTTCAAATCATAATGATAATGTTAATGAGATTAATCGCATTGGTATTTATAACGGTAATGATAACAGTATTAGTGACAATGTTGATGATTCTAAGAAATATGACAATAGCCCCCCCCCAAAAAAAAAAAAAAAAAATCAGTACAAATGATAGTAATTACACTGATAATAGAAATGATAATCCCGGTGTGAATGGGAGAGTGAGGAAGCCAACCACCTGCAAATTATCACTAATTATTCCATATAAAACGGCTAATGTAAGTACATCGTTACATACCATTTTACTCTCTTTCACCTCCCTGTCTCTTCTTACCTTCTGTTCCCCCTTCCTTCCATCACCCTCTCCCCCCCCTCGTAAATCTCTGTCCTCTTCTCCACCTCCCCCTCCTCCCCTTTCTTTCTCCCAACCCCCTCCCCTTCTCTTTCTCCCATCCCCCTTGTTTTTTGCCCTCCCCCCTTCTCTTTCTCCCCCCTCCCCCTTCTCTTTCTCTCCCCTCCCCCCTTCTCTTTCTCCCCCCTCCCCCTTCTCTTTCCCCCATCCCCCTTCCCCCTTCTCTTTCCCCCATCCCCCTTCCCCCTTCTCTTTCTCCCAACCCCCTTCCCCCTTTTCTTCCCCCCCTATCCCCCTCCACTCCCCTCCCCTTCCCTCCATTTCAACACTCCGTTGCAAAAGACTTTATTCATACAAATTGATAGACGAAGATAGAGATAGGAAAAAAAAAGAACAGACGAAGAAAAATGAAGTGAGAAAGAGAGATAAATATAGAAAAAGAGAGATAGATAGACCAATTTCGTAAGTAATTATATAAATAACAGTTTCTGAAATAGCGATCGAGTGGGCGGGGCTAAAAGGCACGCAGGTGCCACTTACAATTTTCTGTCATTATTTTATAACACGACTGAATATATTTTCTTGTTTTCCTTATTTATTTTCCTTTCTCTTGTTTTCGCGTTATACAATTATGTCTCTTTTCTTTTCCACTGTCATTCCTTTCAGTTCTTTGTCTTTCTACTCTTCTCAATTATCTTTTCCATCTCTCTTTTTCTTTCCATCTTATTGATTTTTCCTTTTACCTGTCTACTTGTTTCTCTCTATTTTTCCTTCACTTTTTCTGTTAGTCTTCTTTGTTAATGTAGTAAATTGACTCATATTCTACGAGGTTCCTTCTGTCCCGCAGGATATTGAAGTAGATGGAAAGAGAAAGAATACGATACACAGATGCATATATGTTATATATATATACATATATATATATATATATATATATATTAATTATATATATATATTATATATATATATATACCATTTGTGTGTGTTATTGATATTATATATATTTACTAATAATACAACACAGACACACGCAAACACACACACACCACACGCACACAACACACAACACACAAACAACCACACCATACTGTTAGAAAATTGCAACAACACACACAATCACACGCACACACACACACACACACACAAACACAGCAAAGACACACAACACACCGAAACACAAGAAACAGCACAAAACACACACGAAACAACAGCACAGCACAAACACAACAACACACAAGAAGACCGAACAAGACACACACAACACGACACACACACAAAACGACACAGACACACACAACAGCAACGAAACACAGACAAAAGACACAACACCAACCCCACAACACCCACACCCAAACCACACAACACCAAACATAACACTACACCCCGAACACACACCACACACACACCTACAACATCACCACACACACACACACGAAAGAGATGAGGAGGAGACAGACAGAGAGACAGAGACAGAAGAGAGAGACAGAGAGAGAGAGCGAGAGAAGAGAGGAGAGAGAGAAGAGAGAAGAGAGAGAGAGAGGAGAGAAAGAGAGAGAGAG
>NC_051391.1:6455349-6456492 GCF_015228065.2 Penaeus monodon | reverse complement strand
CTGTCTGTCTATGTCTCGTCTTTTCTTCTTTCTTTTCCTCCTTTCCCCCTCCCCTCTCTCTCTCTCTCTCTCTTCCTATACTCAAATTCTTTTCTCACTGTTTTCTCTCTCTATTTTCAAGCGATTCCATTATACATATACATACCTACGCGCACACATATACACTCATACCCAACGCCCAAATTTGACCATAACTGATACTGCCACAAAATTCAACAGGATTTTTCTTTCTCATTCTTCTCACTTACCCTTTTCTCCCTCTCTCTTCTCTCTCTCTCGACCTCTCCTTCTCCTCCTCTTCCCTCTCTCCTCCATGCACCCGCGTGTGTCTGTGCACGCGTGTAAACGTGTATGCACTCATGTACAAACATTAGCTTGTACATGTCTGTGCATCTGAAACAGGATTTGTTCTCTCTACACTAGTTCATGTTCGTGTTATACATGTTCTGTTTCCAAAAGAAAATACCCATCACTTTCCTTGCCATAACAAAAACACGACTCATTCAATGTTAACAAGAACACTGCATCTCGTTTTCTAATCGGCATCTTCCCGACTACCATGCAAGGGGTGACTCTGCTGTTCATTAACCACAAAAAAATAACAGTTGATAGGGAGAGTGAGGGAGGAAAAGAGATAGAGAAGGAGAGGGGTGAGAGAGAGAGAGAGAGAGAGAGAGAGAGAGAGAGAGAGAGAGAGAGAGAGAGAGAGAGAGAAAGGAGAAGGAAAAAAACAAAAAAACAAAAACTGACATCGACAATGAAGAGGAGGAGATATGAATATAAAACAGAAGAGAGGAAAGAGTTACAGGCTAGACAGGGGTGGGGGAGGAGAACCCATGGGTGGGGGTAGAGGGTGAGGAAGAGAGGAGGGGGGGAGAAGGAGGAAATGGGAATGGAGAAGAGGAGGAGAAAAGGGAAGAAGAAGGACAGTAGTTTGTAGAACTTGTCGTTTGTGTTAATTATGGTTATGCTCATGTGGAGGGTGGGGGGTGGGAGGGGGGGTAAGGGGAAGTTGAGGGGATGGGAGGATTAGGGAAGCGTAAGGGAGGGGGGGGGAGGGCTAGGGACTAGGAGGATAGAAAGGGGAAGAGGACAGAGACAGAGGGAGAGGAATAACACGAGAGAGAAGAATAAGAGGAAGAA
>NC_051391.1:6445349-6447849 GCF_015228065.2 Penaeus monodon | reverse complement strand
CGACTTGAGTTTCTTTGTTATCATTTATTTGATTCTTTTTTTGCGATTAATACGTCTATCATCAATCAGTATCGTCTATTATTACCATTATCTTCCCTCCCTCTCTCTTTCTCTCTCTCTCTCTCTCTCTCTTTCTCTCTCTCTCTCTCTTCTCTCTCTCTCTCTCCTGCATATTTTTTGCTTTGACTTTTAATGATTCTGTTTTTGTTTTGTTTTCTTCACTTCCTCCATTCCTTGCATTTATCGACCCGTGTTCTTGTTTTTACCATTACCCTTTTTATCATAATTAACATTTCTATTATCGTCTTTAACCTTTAATTTTTCTTTTTTTTCTCATTTTCTTCATTTATTACGTTATCGACATGTATTCCTCTCATTATATATATTCCTTCCTTTATAGTTATCATTTATTACATCAATTCCAGCTTTAACCTTTTTTTTTTCTCTTATTCTCAGTTCGTTTATCATAATCTTCCTATTTATTTCCGTTTCGACTTTTCCTTTGTATTTCTTCTAATTCCTTCATTTTTTGCATTATCGACATATGTTCTATCATCATCATTATCGTTTTCTTCCTATTCATTTCTGTTTAGACTTTTAACTATCTCTATTCTCTCTCTTTCTCTCATTTATCACATTATCGGTATCGTGTCCTATCTCTTCTTTCTTCTTTCGTTTATCGCATTATCAGCCGATGCTTTTATCATCATTGTTATCGTTTCTATCTTTATTACCATTTTCCTATTCATTTCTGTTCAGAATTTTTTTTATTCTCTCTCTTCCTTTCATTGCATCATCGACCTGTGTTGCATCATCACCAGTAACATTCTTATCCTTATTTTTCTTATTTCTATTATTATTGTTTTATTATTATTATTATTATTGTTGTTGTTGTTATTGTTATGATGATTATTATTATCATTATTATTATTATTATTATTATTATTGTTATTATTATGAATATCATTATTATTATTATTATTATCATTATTATTTCGGTTATTATTATTATTTTCGTTTCTATATCGACTTTTAATTATTTCCATTCGCTTTCTCTCTTCCGTCTATTCCATTATCGGTACCTGCGTTTCCATCATCATCAGTAATCCTTCTCTCATTATCTGTTATCTTCCTATCCACTTCTATTTAAACTTTTATATACTTAAATTCTCTTTCTTTCCCCCATTTATTGCATTATCGACCTGTGTTCCATCACCATCAATATAATCTTCAACTTTATCAATGTCTATTTCGATTTTTTACTTTTTTTTCTATTTCTTCTTCTTCCTCCATTTATTTACAGACTCTTAACCATTTTTATTCTTTTTTTTTTTCTCTCTCTCCCATTTATTGCATTATCGACTCGTGTTCCATCACCAAATACATTTTCACCTTTTCAAATCTATTTCGATATTTTATTTTATTATTTTTTTCTATTTCTTCTCCCTTCCTCCATTTATTTACAGACTCTTAACCATTCTCATTCTCTTTCTCTCTCTCCCATTTATTGCATTATCGACCCCGTGTTCCTCATTACCCGCCGTGATCGCATAACGGAATGGATATAGCCGATTTCTGCCTCGTCATCCTCCACACGTTCGGTTAGAGGAGTTGGTGGCGAACCGAGGTGGTGATTATTCGATACGTATTGCGGGCGTTAGATTCAATTGCGAGTTTTGTTGTTGTTGCTTTTGTTGTTGTTGTTGTTACTTTTGTTAGTGTTGTTGTTGCTTTTGCTGCAGCTGTTGTTACTTTTGTTGTTGTTATTGTTACTTTTTTAGTGTTGTTATTGTTGTTTTTGTGTGCTGTTGTTGTTACTTTTGTTAGTGTTGTTGTTATTTTGTTGATACTTTTGTTGTTATTGTTGTTTTTACTCTTGCTATTGTTGTTGCTGTTGTTACTTTTATTATTGTTGTTGTTATTTTGGTTAGTGTTGTTAGCGTTTCTGTTTCGTTCTTGTACTCTTTTTACAACTTTCTCTTTCTCTGTTTCATTCTTTTCCTATATTTCAGTGGTTCCCTTTCTATCTAACTCTCTGTCTGCTTTTCTCTTTTTCTATCTGTTTCTTTGCATCTCATTCTGCTCTTCTGTTTGTTTGCCTGCTTTTCATCCAACCTCTCTCTCTCCTCCACACACACACACACACACACACACACACACACACACACACATATACAATATATATACTATATATATATATATATATATATATATATATATATATTTGTGTGTGTGTTGTACATATATATATATATATATATATATATATATATATATATATATATATATATATATATATGTATGTATATTATACATATATACACACATACACACATACATATGTAAACATGTCTATACATATATATCATACAGAGCTATGATATACCACCGACGGTTATAGCAACCGCAAATTCTGGGAAATCGGCTCTTAAACCATTCCCCGAAACAACGTAACCAAGAGAACCACCAAAAACATACTAGTCCTCCTTTATATCAAAAT
>NC_051391.1:6410349-6412849 GCF_015228065.2 Penaeus monodon | reverse complement strand
ATAATAATAATAATAATAATAACAACAACAACAACAACAACAACAACAACAACAACAACAACAACAACAATAATGATAATGATAATGATAATGATAATGATAATTATAATGATAATGATAATGATAATGATAATGATAATGATAATAATAATTATCATATTATTATTACTTGAATTTTTGTCATTATTATCATTGCTATTATCACTGATGTCATCATTGCCATCAACTTTATTTTTTCATTATGATCAAAGAAATTGTTATCAAATAAAATTATATGACTCATCACTTTTTTACATTTCCATCACTGTCAACGTTATTCACTATCTTGATTTTTTTCTATTTTTACCATTACCGTTTATAGCTGCGATTATCTTAGCTAATGCCACGATCTTAAAATAATATCAAAAAGATAATTCAGTGATACAAATAACAACACCATTTATGAAGCTGATTATGTAAATTTAACAAATAATTAATTTTTTTCATTAACAGATGTGAAGAACACTATACAGAGAAAAACAAGTCACATGTTTAAGATTAGTTAATTGAGTATTATCTTAATAATTCTATATAATACTCCTTTCTGATTGATTAAAACATCAACTTCTTATCAAGATAGAATGTATATTAGTTTCTCATTATGATAAAAATGACTATGTTGGTTAAAACAACTGCATTATTTATCAGTGTAAACTTGTTCATGAGACATATATAATTGTTAAAATGTTTTCATTGATCTGAAGATAGAGAAACAAATAATTAGTAAAGCACACACACGCACGCACACACACACACACACACACACACACACACACACACACACACACACACACACACGCACACACACACACACACACTCTCTCTCTCTCTCTCTCTCTCTCTCTCTCTTAAAACACACACACACACACATACATGCATATATATATATATATATATATATATATATATATATATATATATATATATATATATTATCATTACTCTCTGTGACATCTGTTAGTTAAGAATGACCATGGATCTGCGACTTAAAGAATCATGATTCATGGGTTTGCGTTGGAACAATAACTTCCACAATTGCCCTGCGCCAAATCTGTGATGTCCCTTGCAAAGTTTCTCTTCTGTTTCACTTTTGCCTAGTCTGTGCCCTGAAGAGGATACTCCAGCAGCGGTGCAAAGCGACGGCACATCACGATTGGTGTAGAGCAATTGTGGGAGAGAGTGTTATAGTGCCAACTCATGTATCATGACTTCAAGGTACAAATGCATGGCCACTCGTGAACGAAGGATGCCGCAAATAGTAATAATAATGATAATAGTGATTATCTTATGTGTGTGTGTGTGTGTGTGTGTGTGTGTGTGTGTGTGTATTATCGTTAGGATAATAATGATTTTTACCAGTATCATTACCGGTATTACCAATATGACGATATTTATCATATGGGTTACCATTATGAGGATGAGATTAATTATTATTATCATCATTTTTGTCATTGTTCTTATTGACAGTGCTATTATCAGTATCATTATTATTATCATTCTATATTTATGTCACATTTACTTTTCTTATTTCACTCCTTTTCCATGTTTCCTTTCCTCTTTCATCTTTACTCACAGTCTCACCTCTACACCCCCACCCCTCACCCCCCATAAGAATAAAAGTTTTTAAAAAAATCTCTTTATTTGATTTCCTCTGCTACCAAACCCAAAAATAACCTGTTCTGATTAACTTGTCCGAAACCTTGACTAAACAAGATGAAGACCAGCTTACTACCAATCGAGTTGATGAATGAGTCGAGACAGAGCAATCAGTTGATCTCTATAACTTTTTTTTCCCCTTTTGCTTATTGCTTTCCTAAACTGACTGCACACTGATTAGCTCGGTTTTATTGTCCGAATTCGAGTTGTAAAGCGAGCTCTGAAATGACGGGGAATTTGGACAGGAAATCCAATAGTGCTTTGACCCGGACTGAGCGAAAAAGAGTATACGTAAATGCACTCATACACACATTCATTCACAGACATGTGAGCATACGTACAGACGCACGCATGCGCCCGTTCATTCGGTCAAACACTCATGTACTAATTCGTTTATACATAAAAGCACACACATCCACGCAAGCATTTGCTAACAAACACATACACACGCACACACATACACGCACACGCACATGCACGCCCACACCCACACGCACACGCACACGCACGCACACACACACACACACACACACACACTCACACACGCGCGCGCGCGCGCGCATATATAAATATATATGCATACATAAATCTATCTATCTATCTATCTATCTATCTATCTATATATATATATATATATATATATATATATATATATATATATATATATATATATATATATATATACATATGTGCGTGTGTGTGTGCGCGTGTGTGATATATATATAGATATATATATAAAGATATAGATATAGATATATATGTATATACACATATGTATTTACACACACACACCACACATATACAT
>NC_051391.1:6382849-6387849 GCF_015228065.2 Penaeus monodon | reverse complement strand
CTTTCCTCTACCTTACTCTCTTCTTCTCCTTTTCCTCTTTCTTCTACCTATTCTTTATATTCTTTTTCTCCTTCGTTATTTTTTTCTCTTCATCTCTATTTTTTCTTTATCTTTCTTGTGCTATCTTTTCTTTTCCCTTTTTTCCTTTTTTTCTATTTCCCGTTTTCTTCTTCCCTTCCGCGTTCCTCCTTCTTCCGTGTTCTCAGATTTTATCTCTTCCGCCTTCTTCTTTATTTTCTCTTTTACTTTCCTCTTCTCCTATTTCTGTCTCTTCTCTTTCTGTTTATTCTTCTTCCTTTCCACTTTTTTTCTTAATTCTCCTCTTTCCTTATCTCCTTTCTCCATCTTCTTTTCTTTCATCCTTCTACGTCTCTCTTATTCTTATTCTTCTCTCCTTCTTCTTCTCTCTCTTTCCTTCTTCTTCTTCTTTTTCTCTTCCTTCTAATCTTTTATCCTTTTATCTTTTCCTTTGTTCTTTTGCTTCTCTTTTATCCTTCTTTTCCTTTATCCTTTTTCTAATTCCTCCTTCTTCTTATTATGCTTTCTCCTTCTTTTCCTTCCTCCTTTCTTCTTCTTTTCCTTCCTCCTTCTTCTTATCCCTCTTATTCTCCTTTATCTTCTTCTTCTCTTTTATCATTCTTCTCCTCTATCATTTTTCTTCTTTCTATTTCTCCTTCACCCTGTTCTCTTCCCTCTCGTATATAATGTGATGATGATGATGTATAATCTCACCATCATTTTTTTTTTCTTCTTTTCCTCTTCTTTGTTTTCTTTTACTTCTCCTTCGTCATCTTCCTCCATCTCTTCTTCTTATCTTTCGTCATCATCATCATCTTCTTCTTCGTCGTTTTCCTCTATTTTTTTTTTCTTCTTCATCTTCTTCGTTATCTTCTTCTTCCTCTCCGTTATCTTCTTCTTCATCATCTAGTTTGACTTCTTTCTCTTCTTCTTCTTCTTCTTCTTCTTCTTTTCCTCCTTTCTTCATCTTCTTTATCTTCTTCATCATCATCATCTTCTTCTTCTTCTTCTTCTTCTTCTTCTTCTTCTTTTATTCATCTTCTTCATCATCTTCTTCTTCCTCACCTTATCTCGCCAATCTTACGTAAATAGTTTGTCATGAAGCGATCGCTTGATTGTAAAATATTAACTCTTCATTAACAAGTTTGGAATCCGAATCAAATCAATAGATAAATTGTATGTCTATTTATCTTTGTGTATGGGTTTTTGTGTATGAATAAATGCAAATGAGTCAGTGAATAGTGAATAATTTGAAAGAAATCCAGTCGGTATATGAATATGTAAAAGGATAGATAATAATTTCTTTTATGCACTCTTTCTCTATGTATCTATCTCTCTGTCTATCTATTTCTACCTCTCTCTCTTTCTCTCTCTCTCTCTCTCTCTCTCTCTCTCTCTCTCTCTCTCTCTCTCTCTCTCTCTCTCTCTTCTGTGAATTTGCATGTGCGTGTGTGAGTTAGTACGTGCGTGTATGTATGCGTGTGTCTGGACATATGTGTGTGTGCTTGGGTATGAATATGTGTCTCTGTGTGCGTGTCTGTATGTGTGCATGTGCATCTGTGTGTGTATGTTTGTGTCTATATATATTGTGTTTGTGTGTTTGTGTGTAAGTGTGTGTGTGTGTGTGGAAAGGGCATTGCGAGTGAGCGTGCATATGCGTGTCTGTATATGTATATGGTGACTCCCCCTCCCCAAGCCATCGTGTTCTTCTCAATCATGTCTACATATCTTACTTTACGCTCCTTATGATTTCACCACAAATGTGGATCAATCTCTTTCCTCTCTTCCTCTCTTTACATCTCTCTTTTCTTCATTTTTTCTTTCTTTCAATCTCTTTTCATTGTATTTTAACCTGTATCTCCCGTGGCATGAATCATTTTGAGAAATCAGAACATGTACTTATCGACTCCGCCAAGGAGTACCCAACACTAGAGGCATTTTGATCACTAGGATTTGAATATGCACTTCGGGTATCAGGTCTGGGCAAGGTTTCAGAAGCGAGAGAGAGAGAGAGAGAGAGAGAGAGAGAGAGAGAGAGAGAGAGAGAGAGAGAGGAGAGAGAGAGGAGGCGAGGAGAGAGAGAGATGAGAGAGAGAAGAGAGAGAGAGAGAGAGAGAGAGAGAGAGAGATGAGGAGAGAGAGAGAAGAGAGAGAGAGGAGGAAGAAAAGAGAGAGGAGAGAGAGAGAGAGGAGAGAGAGAGAGATGGGGGGAAAAAAGAGAAGAGAGGAGGGGGGGAGGAAAGAAAGAGAGAGAGAGAGAGAGAGAGAGAGAAGAGGTTAAGGAGAGAGTTAGATACAGAAGTATAGCTGTTTATATATGTATATGCACATATTTTTATAAACTGATATGTAGGCAGGTAGATAGCTATAGATATGAATACAGATAGATAGACAGAGAGAAAGATAAATAGACAGATAGATAGATGCAGAGACACAGAGAGAGGGAGAGTTTTGGGGAGAGATACAGGAGAAAAAAAAAATTAAAAACAAACATAAAAACAAAACAACAACAAAACACACACACACACACAAACACACCACACACACAAAACCCCACACACACACATATATATATTTATATTATATTTTAAAAATATATATATATATATATATAATATATTAATATATTAAAATAAAATACATATATAATTTTAGAAAATAATATTTTATAAAATAATTTTATATATAATATATATATATATATATTAAAATAATATAATATATATATAAAAAGGGGATAGATAAATAAAAATGACAGGGCAAAAATTTAAAAGGGCAGATATGAAAAAAAACAAAATGGAAGGAAAAAAAAGAAAAAAAAAAAGAAGTCAAAAAAAAAAAAAAGTTTAAGAGAAAAACCCCCGCAAAATAATAAAAAAAAAGTGACAAGAAAAAAAAAGGAAAGAAAAAAATGAAAGGAGTGTGAGATCTAATTATAATATTACGAAGATCCATGAAAAAAACGTTTTTTAAAAAAGAATTTTATGGTTCATTAAAACCCTTTGTTGAGATGGGGAACAATCACCCAAAGGGCTAGGGAAAATTAGAGTGTGGGGAGGAGGGGGGGGAAAAGGGGGGGGAAGGGGGGGGGGGAGGGGGGGGAAGGGGGGAGGGGAAGGAGGGGAAGGGGGGGAGGGGGGGGAGGGGGAAAAGGGGGGAAAGGGGGAGGGGGAAGGAAGGGGGGGGGGAGGAGGGGGAAGGGGGGGAGGGAGGGGGGGAAAGGGGGGAAGGGAGGGGGGGGGAAGGTGGAAGGGAGGGGGGGGAAAAAAGGGGGGGGGGAAGGAGGAAGGGGGAGGGGGGGAAGGAGGGAAAGGGGGGAAAGGGGGAAGGAGGGAAGGGAGGGAGGGGAGAAGGAGGAAAGGGGGGGGGAAGGGGGGGAGGGGAAGGGGGGAAGGGGGAGGAGGGGGGGAAAGGGGGGAAGGGAGGAGGGGGAAGGAGGGAAAAAGGGGGAGGAGGGGGAAAGGAGGGGGAAGGAGGGAAGGGAGGAGGGGGGGGGGAGGGGGGAAGGGGGGGAAGGGGAGGGGGGAGGAAGGGGGGAAGGGGGAGGGGGGAAAGGGAGGAGGGAGAAGGAGGGAAAGGGGGGAAAGGGGGGAAAGGGGGGAGGAAGGGGAAAGGGGGGAAGGGAAAGGGGGGGAAGGGGGAAAGGGGGGGGGGGAGGGAGGTGGGGAAAGGGGGAAGGGAGGAGGGGGGGAAGGGGGGAGGGGAAGGAGGGAAGGGAGGGGGGGGAAGGGAAAGGGGGGGGGGGAAGGAGGGGGGGGAAAAGGGGGGGAAGGTTGGGGGGGGAGGGAAGGGAAAGGGGGGGGGGAAAAAAGGGAAAGGGGGAGGGGGGGAAGGGGGGGGAGGGGGGAGGGGGGGAGGGGGGGAGGAGGGGGGAAGGGGGGAAGGGCGGGGGGAAGGGAGGGGGGAAAGGAAAAAGGGGGGAAAGGGGAAAAGGGGGGGAAAAAAAAGGGGGAAAAAAAGGGGGGAGGGGGGGAAAAGGGGGGAAAAGGGGGGAAGGGGGAAAAGGGGGAATTTTTTCCAAAATAAAAAGGGAAAAAGGGGGAAAAAAAAAAGAATAAAAATTAAATAAAAAAAAGGGGGGAAAAATAAAAAAAAGGGAAAAAAGAGGGGGAAAGGGAAAGGGCAAGGGGGGGAGAAAATTAGGGGGAAGGGGGAATAAAGGGGAAAAAGGGGGAAAAAAAAGGGGGAAAAAAAAAAAAACGGGAAGGGGGGGGTAATAAAACAAAGGGGGGGAAAAAAGGGGAAGGGGGGAAGGGAAAAAAGGGGGGAAAAAAAAAAAAAAAGGGGAAATAAAGTAAGAATAAAAAGGGGGGAATTCCCTTTTTTAAAAAAAAAAAAAAAAATTAAATTAAAAAAAAAAAATATCTAAAATTTTTTAATTAATTATTTTTAAAAATTATATATATATTTTATTTATTACTTATTTTTTAATTTTAATATAATTAAAAAATAAAATTATTTATACATTTCAAAACATAAATGTATTTCAAAAACAAAATAATAAAACATAAAAATTTTATAAACATTTCTTTTAAATACATATTTACATAGACATGTATACATACATGAATAACTATATACATAAATATATATATAAATATATAAACATACATGCATAACTTTATACATACATACATTTACACGAACATACATGTTTACATACATATATACATACATATACACATATATAAATACTTGCATGTATGATTATATACATACAGATATACAGGCATACATGTATACATACACGCATCTACACATATCTATATTTATACAAATGTACATGGTGCATGCAAAAGCGTGAAAGGGACAAATTAGACAGAAGTAAGTAGACAGAGAGACAAAATAAAAGAAGAGAGAGAGAGAGAGAGAGAGTTTTCCTGAAAAGCGTTCCTTTCCTCCGAGGCAAATCGTCGCTCAGGTCGTCACGTCAACAGGGGAGGGGGGGGGCATATATATATATATATATATATATATATATA
>NC_051391.1:6375801-6377749 GCF_015228065.2 Penaeus monodon | reverse complement strand
TCCTTCTTCCTGTCCTTCTCTTCCCCTCCTTCATTCACTACCTCCCACCACTTCCCTTCTTATTCCACTCCCCTCACACTTCACACATATTCTTTCCATATGTGTATTCTTTTTCCTCTTCGTTTCTCCTTCCTTCATTCTATAATTCCTCACTCCTCCCCATTTCCCTCTTTTTCTCCTTCCTTCCTCTCTCCCTACTTCCTCGTTTATTTCTTTTTCTTTTCACTTCTATTTTCTTTTCCTTTCTCTTTTTACTTCTATTTTTTTCACTTCTATTTCTGTTTTTCTTTATTCACTTCTGTTTCTTTTTCCCCTTCCTCCCTCCCCCCTCCATCCCCCCCCGCCCTCCTTACCTTCCTCCCTCTCCCTCTCTCTTTATCTCGAGAGAGAGAGAGAGAGAGAGAGAGAGGGAAAGAGAGAGAGAGAGAGAGAGAGAGAGAGAGAGAGAGAGATGGGAGGATAGAGAGAGAGAGAGGAGGGAGAGAGAGAGAGAGAGAGGGAGGGGGGAAAAAGGGAAAGAGAGAGAGAGAGGGGAGAGAGATGAGAGAGACGAGAGAGAGAGAGAAAAGGAGAGAGAGATGGGAGGAAAAGAGAAAAAGGGACGAGAGGGGGAGGGGAGAGGAGAGAGAGAGAGAGAGACGAGAGGGGAGAAGAGAAGAAGAGAGAGAGAGAGAGAGAAGAGAGAAGAAAGAAAAAGAGAGAGAGAGAGGGGAGAAGAGAGAGAGAGAGAAAAGGAGAAAAGAGGGAGGGGGAGAGAGAGAGAGAGAGAGGGTAAAGTCACCATGTCACCCTTGGCCTCTGAAATCCTTCATCTGTAATCCTCGCTAAATCCTGGCGACTCGGGAGAAGGAAGTATTGAAAAAAATAAAAAAAATCATGTAAAATTCTTTCTAAGCTTTTGATTCTGAAATTTAATTGATTTTTACTGTGTGTGAGTTTTTGTGTGTGTGTATTTGTGTGTGTGTTTTGTGCATTTGTGTGTGTGTTTTGTGCATTTGTGTGTGTGTTTTGTGCATGTGTGCATGTGTGTGTGTGTGTGTGTGCATGTGGTGTGTGTGTGTGTGTGTGTGTGTGTGTGTGTGTGTGTGTGTGTGTGTGTGTGTGTGACAGGATATGTATAATGATGAATAGTCGATATGGATAATAAGGAATCATGATAAAAATGACGATGGGGCAATGATTATGAAAATAATAACAATATTGATAATAATAATAATGATAATAATAACAATAATGAAAGTAATGGTAATGAAAATAATAATAATAATAATAATAATATTAATAACAATAACAATAATGATAATAATAATAATAATATAATAATAATAATAATGATAATAATAATAATAGTGATAAATTATAATAATAAAAATGATAATAATAATAATCGTGATAAAGATGAAAATAATAGCAATAATGATAATAATAATGACAGAACAGTGATAATGATAATAATAATAATAATAACAATAACAACAATAACAACAACAATACTACTACTAATGATAATAATAATAATAAGAAGAAAACGAAGGCGAAAAAGTTGAAGAACAATAAGAATAATAAAGTGATTAACAATAATAACTAATAATATAATTAATAATGATAATAAACTAATAATGATAATAATAATAATAATAACAATTATAATAATAAAAAAATGATAATGATAATAATGATAATAATAATAATAATAATAATAATAATTAGATATCATATCTAATAATAATTAAATATCAATGCGGCATTGCATTATTCCATCTTTCAATAATAATAATAATAATCATTATTATTATAATAACAATAATAATAATAATAATAACAACAACAATAACAACAACAACAACAACAACAACAACAACAACAACAACAACAACAGTAAAAATGGTAATAATAATACAATAAATAAGCACTATCGTACGAATTCTCATGATATTTATAATAATAA
>NC_051391.1:6350801-6353301 GCF_015228065.2 Penaeus monodon | reverse complement strand
GGTGTGTTATAATTATTGCCGTTTCTATCTTGCGTTTTTGTGTTATCGTTATCTGTTTTATTTCTGGTGTACATCCTTATTCCTCCACTCATTTCTCTGGGCAGATCTCTTTATCAGGCTATTTCAACCCTCCCCGCTTTCTCTCTTCTCTCTCTCTCTCTCTCTCTCTCTCTCTCTCTCCCTCCTCTCTCTCTTCTCTTTATATATATTATATTAAAATATACTATATATATTATAAATATAAGATATATTTATATTAATATATATATTAATTTATATAATTTTTATATATATATATTTATATATATATATATATATAATATATTTAAAATATATATATTTTTTAAAAATATATTATATTATATATTATATTATAATTATATTTATAAAAAATTTTAAAGACGCAGCCCCCAAAACCCCCCCAAACGCACATATCTATATCCTAATAAATACACAACCCCCACACAGAAAATATATATATTATAATAATATATATTAAAATTTTATATAATTTATACACTTAAAATTACACACCACAAACACACCCAAAACCCCACACACCCACACACATATATATATATATATATATATATATTAATATTATATTATTATATTATAACACATATTATATATTTAATAATTATTATTATTATTAAAAATATATATATATATATAAATATTACACACATTTTCTATCTATTATTATCTATCTATTATAAATATATATTATTATATATATTATTATATATATATATATATTTATATATGACATAAAAACCCACACCACCACACACCACAAACACCCAAAAATACCCCCACCACCACACACACACACCACACACACAACACACCAACACACACAAATATATATTATTATTATATTTTAATTTTATAATTTTTATGTTTTTTTGTGTATGGTTGTGTATTGTGTGTGTATGTGTGGTGTGTGGGTTGCGTGGTGGTTGTGTGTGTTGTGTGTGTGTGTTGGGGGGGTTGTGTGGTGTGTGTGTGTGTGTGTTGTGTGAATGTTGGCGTGGCATATGTGTGTGTTGCATGTGTGGTTTTATAATATTAAAATTTTAAAATATATTTTATTATAATAATCTATATTTATATATATTTTTATATTTATATATTATCATTATTATATTATATATTATATTTATATTATATTATTACTATATATATTTATAATTTATATATATATATATATGTATTATATAATATTTATTTATTAATAATAAATTTATATTGTATCCCCCTATTTCTAAAAATTTAAAATATTTTATGTTTTTTTATAAATTTAATATTTATATATCTAAAATTTTATTTTTTTATTTTATAAAATTTTGAATTATTTACATCTATTTTAATAAAATTATAGGGATTTATGTTTTTAACTATAATTATAAAATATTATATTTATTTTTATATATATATATATTTTATATTTAAATATAAAATGTATTAAAATATATATATATATATTATATTTAAAATAATATATAATACATTGTTATATGCATATATATATTTATGTATATACTATGTACATATACATACTACTATTAGATAGAAATAGTAAAATAGATAGTTTGATTATTTTAATTATATAAATTTTTCCATTTGCATATATATACATATTATATATTATTATATTAAATTTTATATTATTATATATATTATATAATATTATTTTATATGTAATATATACACCGCAAATTTTGATCATATATAATATATATTATATATATATATTATAAAAAATATAATATATAATATAAAATATATATATTATTTTAATTTTAAAGCTATAAAACCCCCAAAAAATGATCATTATATATATTATAATATAAAATTATATATTATATAATATATAATTATATATATAAATTAAATATTATTATTATATTTAACATGTGGTATATATATATTGTGTGTGTGTGTGTGTAATAATGCATACATACTACTATATGCATATACAACCCACACCACACAAAACACACACACAAAACACCACACAACACACACACATATATATATATTATATATATATATATAATATCTTTTGGTTATATATATATTATGGTGTGTGGTGGTATATATATGCATCATACAACATTATATATATTTTATATATATATATATATATATATATTATATATATTAAATATATGCTTGTATGTATATGCTATATATACATATATATATATATTAAAAAATATATATAATATATATATAATAATATAATATATAATATGTTATGTTGTGGTGTGTGTGTGTTGTGTGTGGTGTGGGGGTGTGTGTTTGTGTGTTGTGGTGTTTGTTTGTGTCTTTTTGTGGGCATATTTTTAAATAACATATAATATAAAAAATATTATATTATAATAATATTATTATATATATATATATATATAATATTATTAATATTTTTTATTTATTATATGTATATGTGTATATATATGCACCCCCAAAAACACACCACACAAAATATCAATAA
>NC_051391.1:6340801-6343301 GCF_015228065.2 Penaeus monodon | reverse complement strand
TTCTCTTCTCTCCCTCTTTTTGTCTAACCCTATCAACGCGTTAAAATTTTCGAATCATGCACACTGACACACGTCATGTATCAGCTGTTCCAGAGATCCATTATTTTGAGTGCACTCTCCCGCCCACACACGCCCATGTTTGCCCACGAACTGCGCCGCCCACGACCTGCACCCACGCCCATGGCAACGCTCGCTTGTTCGCTCTTGACCGTCATTCGTTTGATTACAGTTACAGCTCTGAATTTTATCTTATTTTTTGTTGTATTTTCTTTTTTTTTTCATTTTCTTGTTTTTGTTTTCTTGATTTTGTTGTTGTTGTTGTTTATTTGTTATTTATTTATGTTTATTTGTTTGTTTATTTATTTGTTTTGTTTATTTTCTTATTCATTTATTCATTTATTTGATTTTTCGTCTTTTTTCCTTCCTCTCGTCTGAAACTTTTACTCTTCCTCGTTAAATTTTCTTTCTGTGTGTGTGTCTCTCTCCTTCTTTTATCTCACTTATCTTTCCTCTTCTCTTTTTTTTTTCTTACCACTTATTAACCTGTTCAATTTTTCTCGCTCAGTTTCTTTTTCTCATATTTTTATCATCCCTTTCCTTTTCCCTTTTCACTCCTTTTGTTCTTTCTTCATTTAATTCTCACTTGAAGCTTTTTTTTATTTGTATTTACCAATATTATGCAAAAGTAAGAATATGTAAATGAAAATAAAGATAATGTTAACAATAATGTTAAACACATTTTTTTTTTCTTGTTGTTTTTGTTACTCTTCCTGTTTCTCTTGTTATTTTTACTTATTTACTTGTTTTATTTGCATTAGTGTCATAATCAATATTATGTTCTCATTGTTATTATAATTCTTTTATTATCATTGTAAATATCACTGTTATTATCATAAAAGCTCTTGTTATTATTGTTGTTGTGATTATTTCATTTTTATTATTATTATTATTATTATTACTATTATCATCATCATAATATTAATAATAATAATAATAATAATAATAATAATAATAATAATAATGATTATAACAATGCTAAAAAAATATTATAAATAATAATAATAATAATAGTAATAATAATAATAATAATAATAATAATAATAATAATAATGATAATAATAATGATAACAATAATGATAATGATAATAATCATTCAACCAATAACAGTTATAATGACAATAATGATAATATTCATAATGATAATAATAATGATAATGATGATAATGATAATTATATGATTTTGATCTGCTACTCTACTACTAATATATAACAATAATAATGATATAATAGTATTAACAATGATAATAATGATAATGACAATTATAATGATAAGAACATAATAACAAAAATATCGTGAAAATTATAGTGATGACAAAATAATAATAATGATAATGATAGTAATGATAACTATGCTAATGATGTTAATGACGATGATGATAATAATTATGATTGTATTAATGATAATAATTGCAATAATAATAATGACAATGATAATAACAACAACAATAATGATAATAATAATAATAATAATAATAATAATAAAATAATAACAATAATAATAACAATGATAATAATAATAGTAATAATAATAATAATAATAAAAAAAAAAAAATAATGATGATGATTAAAATTATGATAATAATACTAATTCAAATGAATATAATAATATCAATAGTGAAGATAATAATAATGATAATAATGACGGAAACAGGAATAATGTTAATACTACTAATACAGATAATAAAAATAATACAAATTATATTAAAACAATAATAATAATGAGGATGAGGATGAGGATGATGATGATAATAATAATGATAATAATAGTAATAATGATAATACAGTGATAATGGTATTAGTAATAGTAATAATAATAGTAGTATTAATAGTAATGATAATAATACTTATAATAATAATAATAATAATAATAATAATAATTATAATGATAATAATAACAGTAGAGAAAAAATAATAATTATGATAATGATAGAAAAAAATAATTATGATAACATTCAATAGTAATGATAATGAAGATGATTACAATTATAATAATGACAATAACAATAACAATAAAAGATAATGATGAAAGTATAAATAATAATTATAATAAACTTAATTGCGAGAGGTGAGATTTTATTCGACCCCCTCCCCCCCTCCTTTTTATCTTTTTTAATGGTATTCTCTAGCACTCCCTCCCCCCTTTTATTTATTTAATTAATTAAATAAGTTATTTATTTATTTGTTTATTTGTTTATTTAATTATTTATTTATTTTAATTATTTATTCATTTATTTATTCGTTTATTCATTTATTCATTTGTTTATTTATTCATTTGTTTATTTATTTACTTGATTATTGAATTATTTGTTTGTTTGTTTGTTTTTTAATTTATTTATTTGCTTGTTTACTTATTTATTTATTTATCTATTTATATATTTGTTTATTTGTTTGTTTATTTATTTATATATTCATTTACTTATTTATTTATTTATCTCTCCTT
>NC_051391.1:6315801-6323301 GCF_015228065.2 Penaeus monodon | reverse complement strand
GTGTGTGTGTGTGATATTTTGGTCTGTGTGTGTGTGTGTGTATAAGTGTGTGTGTGTGTGTGTGCGCGCGCGTGTGTGTGTGTGTGTGTGTGTGTAAGTGTGTGTGTGGGTGATATTTCGGTGTGTGTGTGCGTGTACGTCTGTGTCTGTGCATGCGTGTGTGTGTATATATATGCGCGCGCATACGTGTGTACGTGTGTATACCTGTGTACGTGATTTTGTACAACCATGTAAGCTCAGCGTGTGTGTGGATGATATTTTTGGTTTGCTCTGTTGGTTGTGTTGTACGGGGTTTATGTGTGTGTGGTCGCACTGTGTGTGTGTGGTTTTTGTGTGTGTGTGTGTGGTGTGTGTGTGTGTGTGGGTTTTGTGATGTACTTGTGTATTGGAGAGGGAGGATAAAAGTGCTACGTACGGAACATGGGGTCTCTTTTTACACAATATCCACAGAAAAAAAAAAAAGGAAAGAAGAAATGTAAACTGCAAACACCTATGCATACAGGGTGTACATAGCTTATAGCCTCAGACACAAACACACACACACACACACACACACACCACCCCAAAAACACACCACACCCCGTAAACGAACCCCACAGAGAAAGCAAGCAGGTGTAGCGGCTGTGCGACCCGACTTCCCTTACACCTGTCAGTACTGATTATGTGTTTTGCAATATTTGCTTGCAACACGCGTTTGTCTGTTTGCTTGACTTGCTAATTTCTGTGGATATTTAGGTGTGTTTTCGGTGCTATTTTTATTCTTGGAATTATTATTAGTTGTCTTTTGTACCTCGGTGGGTTATTCAAAAATTTGGATATATACATATAATAATATATATAATATAATTAAAATATATATAATATATATATGTATATATAATTTTAAAATATAATAATAATTATATATAAAGCATAATATATTAAAATTTATATAATATATAATATATTTTTAAAATAATATAATATTATAAATTATATATATATAAATTTATATTATATAATATAATATGATGATACATAAATTATTTTATTATATATTATTAATAATAATATTAATTAAAATATATAATTAATATAATTTGTGTGTGTGTGGTGTGTGTGTGTGTGTGTGTGTGTGTTTATATAAAAATAATATATATATAATTTTATATTAATATAATATATTAATATATAGATATTAAAATATATATATAAATTATATTATTAAAATATTTTATTTATATATCATGTATGTATGTGTGTTCTTTCTCTCTCTCTCTATATATTAATATAAAAAAATTTATTTTTTTTTTTTTTTTAAAAAAAAAAAAATTTTTTAATTTGTATAATATAATAAAAATTATAAAAAATAAAAAAATTTTTTATATATATAAAAAAAAAAAAAAAAGGGGGGGTTTTTTTTTTTTTTAAAAAAAATTAAAAAAAATTTATATATTTTTTTTTTTGGGTTTTTTTTTTTTTTTTTTTTTTTTTGGGGGGGGGTTTTTTTTTTTTTTTTTTTTTTTTTTTTTTTTTTTTTTTTTTTTTTTTTTTTTTTTTTTTTTGTGTGTGTGTGTGTGTGTGTGTGTGGGGGGGTTTTTTTGTTTTTTGGGGGGTTTTTTTGTTTTGTGGTTTTTTTTTTATTTTTATATAATTATATATTATATATATATTAAATTTTAAAAATTATATATTATTATATTTAATATATATAATAATTATTTTTTGTGTGTGTTTTGTGTGGTGTGTGTGGTTGTTGTTTTTTGTTGTTTTGGGTGTGTGTGGGTTTTGGTGTTTGTTTTTGTTGTGTTTGTGTTGGTTGTGTGGGGGTGTGTGTGGGGGGTGTTTGTGTGTGTGTATTTGTGTTTTGGGGTTTTGTATGGTGTGTTGGCGTATGGAGTAGCATATATAATTATTATATATATTATATATAATTTTTATATATATTAAAATAAATATATTTATTATATATATATATATATATATACATATAAATTATATATACATATAATTATAATATATAATATATATAATATATAATATATATGTATTATATTATTTTAATATATATATATATATTTTAATATATATAATATATAATAATTATTGTGTGTTTTGTTGTGTTTTTGTGTGTGTGTGTTGTGTTTGTGGTTTTTGGGGTATATATATATATATTTTAATAATTATAAAATTATAATATAATATATATTATATATAATATAATTATGTGGTGTGTGTGTGTGTGTAACATGCTTGCCACACACCCAACACACACACAACACACACCACCACAACACCACACACCAACACACACACACACCACCATATATATAAATATATTATATATTATATATTATATATATATATATATAATAATCTGTGGGTGTGTTGGGGTTGGTGTGTGTGTTACAACACACAACACCACCCACACACACACACACACAACATATAATATATAAATAAAAAAATAATAAATAAATATATATTATATATTTAAATAATATATATTATAATATATACATATTATATGTTAAAATTATTTGTAATATATTATAAATAATTATATATATATATATATATATATATATATATATATATATATATATGCATGTGTGGTGTGTGTGTGTTTTGTGGTGTGTTGGTGTGGTGGTGTGTGGTTTTTGTGCTGTGTGTGTGTTGTTTTGGTTCATACTCATAATATATATATATATATATAATTATATAAAAATTTATTATATAAATATATTATATTATATATATATATATATATATATATATTATATAATATTTTTAATATATATATATATAATATAATTAAAATTAAATTTATATTATATATATAATATATATATTATATATATATTTTAATATAATATATATATATATATATATATATATTCCATTTTTTCCTGCAGTCTGTTTTCCCTTTCCCTCTCCACTATCTCTCTCATCTAATTGCCATCCTTCCTTGAACAGTCATATATTAGTATATTTTTGAAATATTACTATACCCTTTTCATACACATATTTTTTTGTAAATGGAAAGATGTAAGAAATCCAAAAAAAAAAGGTTTGATTTTAAAAATATCAGCATTTGTCTAATTTTTTTTTTATAAGTATTTTTTTAGTTTATGTGTTGCCAAGGTAAATAAAGTCTCCTCCCCTCTCTCTCTCTTTATCTTTTATCTTTACTTCATTTTTCTTTTACTCTTTTATTCATTACCCTAACCTTCTTTTCTCCCCTCTCTCTCTTTCTCTTTTCTCTTTTCTCACTCACTCACTCACCCTTTCTCTTCCTCCTTTTCCTCTCCTCTCGCCTTCCTCCCTCATCCCCTCTCTCTTCCTCTCGTCCTCCTTCCCCCCTTTTCTCTCTCTCCTTTTCTTTTTCTTCCGTCTTCCCTCTCTCCTGTTCTCCCCGCCCAAACTTTTTCTCTCTGCACCTCCTCTCTCTCTCCCCCAAAACTCTCATTCTCTCTCTCTCTCTCCTTTCCTCTCCTCCTCCTCTCCTCCCTTTGGCCTCTCCTCTCTTCTCTTCTCTCCTCCCCTTCCCCTCCTCACTCTCTCTCCTCCCCCTCGTCCCCTTCCCTCGCTTTTTTTTCTCTCCTCCCCCTCCTCCCTTCTTTGTCTCCCAATTCTCTCTGCTCTCTTATCTTCCTCCTCTTCTCTCCTCTCTCCTCTCTCTCTTCTCTTCTGCATTTTCCCCCCCTTTTTTTTTTCTCCCCCCCCCCCCCCTCTCTCTTTTTCTTCAAAAAAATTCCCTTTCTCTCCCCCTCTTCTCCCCCCCTTCCCTTCTTTTTCCTTTTCCCCTTTTCCCCCCCCCCTTTTCCCTCCTCTCCCCCCCTTTTTCCCCCCTTTCTTTTTTTTCTCCCCTCTTTTTTCCCTCTTCCCCTTTTCCTCTCTCCCCCCTTTTCCCCCCCTCTCTCTCCCTCCCCCCCCCCCTTTTTCTTTTTTTTCCCCCTCTATTTCCTTCCTCTCTCCTCTCCCCCTTTTTCACTTCCTTTTTCCCCCTTTTTTCCTTCATCCTTTTCCTCTCCCCCCCTCTTTTTTTTTTTTTTTTTCCTCCCCCCTTTCCTCCCCCTTTTCCCCCTTCCATCTTCGCCTTTTCTTTTTTTTTCCCCTTTCCCCCCTTTTTTTCCTTTTTTTCTCCCCTTATTTTTTTTTTTTTTTTTTTTTTTTTTTTTCCCCCCCCCCCCTTTTTTTTTCCCCCCTTTTCCCTTTCCCTTTTTAAAAAAACCCCCCAGGGGGGGGGGGGGGGGTTTTTTTTTTTTTTTTTTTTTTTCCCCTTTTTTTTTCCCCCCCTTCTTTTACCCTTCTCTCGTCTCTCCTCTCCTCCTTTCACTATCCCTTCCATCACCACAACTATGATGCTATGATCACCAGCGATTGCCCTCCCTCCCACTACCCACCCTCCCCCTCCCTACCTCTCTCCCCTCCCTCTCCCCACCCTCTCCCTCCCTCCCTCCTCCCCCAGACCGTAGCGTGTTCCCGATACTACCGACCAGTTTAAAGTCATTAAAAAGTTTTATTGGACGATAAATCATACAAGAGGTAATGGACTGTTTACTGCTCTAGACGGCAAGTGCATTATGAGAGAAAAAGAGAAGAGGAAAGGAGAGGAGAGAGAGAGAGAGAGAGAAGTAGGAGAGGAGAGGAGAGAGAGAGGGGGAGAGGGGCAGAAGAAGGAGAAGGAGATTGAGAGCGAGAGAGCGAGAGAGATAGCGATAGACAGTGAGAGAGAGAAAAAAAAGAGAGAAAAAGCGAAGAAGGAAGGAGAGGGGAAAGAGAGAGAGAGAGAGAAGAAGAAGAGAGAGAGAGAGAGAGAGAGAGAGAGGGGGGGGGGCAAAAAGAATGAGAGGGGAGTGAGAGCGAGAGAGCGAGAGAGTAGCGAAGATAATGCAGAGAGAAAGAGAGAGAGAAAGAGAGGAGGAGAGAGAGAGAGAAAAGAGAGAAGGAAGAGAGAGAAAAGAGAGAGAGAGAGAAGAGTAGAGAGAGAGAGAGAGAGGGGAGAGAGGGGGGAAGAGAGAAAGAAAGAAAGAGAAAGAGAGAGAGAGAGAGAGAGAGAGAGAGAGAAAGAAGAGGCAGACAGAGAGAGAGAGAGAGAGAAAGAAGAGAGAGAGAGGGAGAGAGTATATTTCGCCTTTTTGATGAAGAAATTACCTTTTTAAAATTTATCACAGCAATGGTCAGCGATCCAAAGTGTCCATTTTGAATCCTTATTTCGTCAGAACAAAATAACGCATTGATATTTAACTAAAAGATCCATGGATAGATACAATAACAATAGTAATAATATTGATGATAATGAGAATGTGATAGCACCTTATCAGCAGAGATAATGATCAAGAATGAAAATAAGTTACGTTAAGTTAAAACAATAATGATATGCTGATTTGCGTAATTTTCATAGTCAAAATAATACAGAAAATGTACAAACAATTACATTAATGACTAAAATATTACGACTGATAAAAAAAAAATCAAAGAAACAGTAATGCGTATTTTGGTGTTGACTTAAAAGAAATATGTCGTTCAAATTAAAACCCAAAATAATCACATATCATTTCCTTTGCAATATAGCAATGATGCGAATAGCAAATATAATGAAATATTTCTCAAGGTTAATAATACATTCCTGAGTAATGTGTGACTGTGTGTATGTGTTTGCATATGTGTATGTGTGTGGGCTTCCGTGACTGTATGCATGTGTGCGTGCTTGCATGTGCATGAACGTGTTTCTGTGGGTTTATAGCTGTGCCTGTAGGTATGTATGTGTGTGTCTGTATGATTATGCGTGTGTTTGACTGTGCAGGTATTTTTTGCATGCTTGTGTGTACATGTGGTGTGTGTGTGTGTGTGTGTGTGTGTGTGTGTGCGTGTGTGTTTGTGGGTGTGTGTGTGTGTGTGAAAGAAAGAAAGAAAGAGAAACAGAAGGAAAGAGAGAAAATACAAGAAAGGAAATGATCTTTTTTTATTTATTTTTTTAAGAAACAGAAAAAAAATAGAAAAAGGAAGGAAAGAAAAAAATGAAAAAGAGGGAGAAAAGAGAAAAAAGAAAAGAGGAAGAAGAGAGAGAAAAAAAACGAGCAAAGAGGAAAAGAAGATGGAAAGAAAAAGAAGAAAACGAGGAAAAAAAGGAATAAAGATCAAAAGAGAGAGAGAAAAAAGAAAAAAGGAAGTAACCGAAAAAAAGAAGAATAAGAGGAGAAAAAAGAGGAAGAAAGAGAAAAAGAAAAGAAAATGAAGAAGGAAAGAAAAAAAGAAGAAAAAATGTAAAGAATTAGAACAAAACGAAGAAAAAAAGGGAAAGAAAGATAAAAGAATAAGTAAAAATGGAAGTAAAGAGAAAAAAAAATAAGAAAAGAAAAAAATAGAGAAAAAAAATAAAGAAAGAAAGAAAACAGAGAAAAAATATATATATAAATAAAGGAAACAGAGAAAAAACAAAATATATAAATAAAGACGATAGATAAAACAACATAAATAAAGGAAATGGAGAATGAATAAAAGAAATAAATAAAGAAAACAAACAAAAAACACACACAAAAATAGAAATAAAAAGAGGAAGGAATAGAAAGGAAGATAAAACAAAAGAGAAATAGAGAAGGAACAACACATAGCTTTCCTACTCATTACACTCTCGCCACGCTGATAACATCGGGGGGGGGGGGGACGCGAAACCTGTTCGTGTGTGAGTGTGGAGGAGGGGGAGAGGGGTTGGGGGGAGGGAGAGGGAAAGGGGGAGGGGGGAGGGGGGAGGGGGAGGGGGAGGGGTTGAGGGGGAGGGGATGGAGGGAAGGGGGGAGATGGAGGAGGGGGAGGGGAGGGGGAAGGGGGAGGGCTGGGGGGGAGAGGGGTTGAGGGGGAGGGAGAGGGGAGGGGAGGAGAAGGGGGGTTGAGGGGGAAGGGGAGGGGAGGAGGGAGACGAGAAGGGGTAGGGGAGGAGAGAGGGGGAGAGTAGGGGAAAGGAGGAGATGGAGGGGAAGGAGGAGGGGAGATGGAGGGGAGGAGAGTTTAGGGAAGGAGGGAGAGATGGAGGAAGAGTAGGGTAGGTGGAAGAAGAGGAGAGAGGGGTAGAAGATTAGGAAGAGGGAAAATTAGGAGAGAGAGAGAGAGAGAGAGAGAGAGAGAGAGAGAGACAGACAGAGAGAGAAAGAGAGAGACAGAGAGAGACAAATTTTTAACTTATTGTCTTTCCTCTGTCACGTTCCATATTTAATCCACGCTTCAATTATTCGTACATTTCTCTTGGGCACAAAAAACAACAACAACAACAACAACAAAAAAACGTACATATATAAATTTGTCTACTCGAATTTTCTCACGCCATCTCTCTTTCTACTTTACTGCCCGTTCTATTGTTTATCTTTCAGTTTGTCCTTTTTCACACCTCATTCTAATCATTGATTAAATAAATTATTATTATCATTTTATTATTGTCTGTCTGTCTGTCTGTCTGTGTTCTTGATTGTGCTTTCTCTCTGTATCTCCCTATTTTTCATGTTGCACTATCATCTATATTGC
>NC_051391.1:6288799-6291299 GCF_015228065.2 Penaeus monodon | reverse complement strand
TGATACCTTTTAATACCTTTTCTTATTAACTTCATCGCCTTTTTCTTGATTGCTATTAATCCAGATTTTTTTTTTATATTATTAAAAAAAATATTAATGATAATAATAACAGTAATAGTTTTGATAATAATGATAATGGTAATAATGTTTAATAATGAAATTAATAACAATGATAATAATAACGATAATGTTAATAAGAGTAATAACACATTATTATTAGTGATAATAATAATGACAACAATAACAATAATAATATTCCATTATACACCATCTTGCACGCAATCACGAAGCCACCTTCTTATGCAACTCTCAGTGAGTATTCATTCCATGAGAGAGGAAACGAGGAACTAAATAACTCTTTGTTGTTTTTCTCTCTCCTTCTTTCTCCTTTTGTCTCACTCTCTTTCTTTCCTTCTCGCTCTCTTTCTCTCTTTTTTTACTCTCTTTCTCTCTCTTCCTTGTCCTGTTCTCTTTGTCTCTTTTTATTCCCTCTCTCTCTCTCTTCCTTTTCCTGTTCTACTTGTCTCTTTTTTTATTTTTCCTCTCTCTTTCCCCTTTTTTTTCCTCTTTCTCTCTCCTTCCTCCGTTTCCTCTCTCTCTCTCTCTCTTCTCTCTCTTTCTCTCTCTTTTCCCCCTTTTCTCTTCCCCCCTCTCTCTCTCCCCCCTCTCTCTCTCTCCTCCGCCCAAAAAACAAACTAGACAGAACTGGGTTTTTTTTTTAATTTTGCATTGACCTGCATGTAACGTTAAGCCTTTAAGAAATGGTCTGGCAGGTTGCGTTTGAAGCTATGAAGCGACTTCAGAAATCAGTGTCTCATCATCTTGGAAACTTTTGCCCTTCAAAAATTCATGGACGGAAAGAGGTGACAGTCAAATGGTGAAAGATCAGGAGAATAAGGAGGGTGAGGAAGGATTTCACAGCCACATGACCGCGCTTCCATCTGGGCAATGCGAGCGTTGTGAATAGGGGTGTCGTTTTGTAGGAGGCGGATACCTATGATAAATATTCCGCGTCTTTTGGTTTTGTTTGCCCCCCCTCCCCTTGCAATTTCTGTAGCAGTGAAGCGCAGTAAGCTCCTGTAATTGTAATACCTTTTGCCAGGAAATCCGTCATCATGGAGTAGTGATCAAGACCTTGTGAGCATGACCTTGTCTGCCGAGGGTGTGACATGGGCCTTGGGGAAGGGGCGAGTCAAAGTGCTTCCATTGTTTTGACTGGGCCTTAGTTTTTGGATCATGGTGATGGGCCCAAGTTTCATCCTGTGTTATTAGTCTGTCAAAAAAGACTAAAAGAGCCTTGTAACAATGGACTCATTCCCACTTCAGAAAAGCTGTGAGTACCTTGGGAACCCATCGAGCAGTCAACTGTTGCCTATGCAGATGATCATGAATGATTTTGTCCACAGACCCAATACTAATCTTGACATCTTCGTCTAGCTAATGAACAGTAACACTGCGATCTACCAAAAAGTCCCTATTCAATATATGGTGTCCTCATCAATGACAGAATGGGGTCGCCCTGGGATAGGAGCCGTTTCCACAGATAGCCGACCACACCTGAACTGGCGATTCCATTGTTTAGTAGCGTCATATGATGCGGCATCATAGAAATGTGTATTATTATGCGGGTGAAATTTCAGCCTCCTAGGATTAGCGGAAGTACGTAAGGGGAAACCTTTAATGAGCGCCCCCTTGTGTATACATGTCTGTGGCACACACACACACATACACACACACACACACACACACACACACAAATACTTATATATGTGTATTTATATATAACCACATATATATGTGTACATATATGATTATATTTATATATATATATTATATATATATAATATAATATATATATATATATATTAAATATATATATATATGTGTGGGGTTGTGTGTGTGTGTGTGTGTGTGTGTGTGTGTGTGTTTTGGGGGTATTTTATTATATAATGTACACACCCCACCAACACACACACACACACACAACACACCCCACACCCACACCACAAAACACACAACCCCCAAAACAACACACAAAACACACACAAAACACACACACACACACTACACACAACACACACAAATAATATATATAAAATTAATATATATATATATATAAAATAATATAATATATATAATATATATATAATTATATATATATATATATATATATATATATATATATATATATGAAAACTGAGGTATAAACAAGATTTGTTTGAGTGTGTGAGTCAGGGTATTTGCACTCTGATTTGATTTATTGAAAGCCGCTCTTTGTATAGCTGAGATGAACTTCCCTGCACAGTACACTCAGGGTCCGCGGGATTTCTCTCCTCATTCGCGGACATGCATTCGGAAACTCAAATAAGGGAAGAGGAAAATTAATGGGAATGGAATGAGAAAAATAGAGAAGGAGAGGAGGAAAAAAAAGAGAGATGGGAAGAGACGGTGTACGGATATATGTCGAGACGGAGAAGGAGAGGGGGTAAAGCGGTAGAGG
>NC_051391.1:6238479-6240979 GCF_015228065.2 Penaeus monodon | reverse complement strand
CAATATACACACACACATTAAAAAATTTATATTATATATATATATATATATAAAATATAAAAAATATTATTTATATATATACATATATACTAATATGTATTGTATGTATATATCTATTATAATTATAAAATTTTATATAAAAATTAATTTTATATATATATCTTATATTCTATATATTTTAAATATTATATATTATATATAATATATTTTTACACCCATATATATCTTAATTTATCATTACATATATTACACATTATCCTATCATTATTATATATTATTATTTATATTATTTTAATATATATTTATATATATATTATATTATATATATTATAAATATAATTTATATCACACTTATATGTATGTTGTTTATGCATAATATATTTTAATAAAAATTTATATATTTATTATAACTAATTATTATTATATAATTATATTATTTTAAAATATTTTTTGTGTGTGTGTGTTTGGTTTTGTGTGGTGGTGTGTGTGTGTGTGTGTGTGTGGTGTGTGTGTGTGTGGGTGTTGGTGTCATTTTTTGAATTACTATTATATCTATCTATATTTTATAATATACTATTTTAAAATTTTTTTTTATTAATTTTTTATTTCTATTATTTGTGTGTGTGTGTGTGTGGTGTGTTTGGTGGTGTGGGGTGTGTGTTGTGTGTGTGTGTGTGGTTTTGGTGTGTGTGTGTGGGCGTGTGGACTTATTTTAAATTTACTACATTAATATATATATAAAATTTTTAATATTTATATTTTTATATTATGATATTACATACATTATAATATATATTATAATTATATTTTATAATTAATTATATATATTTTATGTTATATTTATATAAATACTTATTGCAATTTTTGTTCATATGCTCTTTTAAATATATATTATATTATTATTATATTATTATTATATATTTTTATTTTTATTTATATATATATATATATTTATTATTATATTTTTTTTTATTATATATATTATGTTTGTGTATGTAAAAAAATTTTTTCTTCTATCTCTATTTTACTTTCTTCTTCTTTCTTATTATATGCTAGTCGATGTCGTGCTGCTGCTCATCGCTAGTAGTGCTAGCTTGTAATAGTAGTTTAATGTGCCATGTTGTTATTTTTAGGTACTATGAATTTACCCATATCTACTAAATATATTTTTTAAAAATATATATTTTATATTGTGTGTTGTGTGTTGTGTGTTGGGTGTGTGTGTTGGTGGTGTGTGTGTGTGTGTGTGCGTGTGTGTGTATACGTGTGTGTGTGTGGAGCGTGATGTGTGTGTGGTGTGTGTTGTGTGTGTGTGTGTGTATATATTATATATATCTATATATATATATATATATATATATATATATATATATACATATATATATGTATATATAATATATCATCTATTATATCATATCTATCTATATCATCTACTATTGTCTATATCTCTATCTACTATCTCTATGTGTGTGTGTGTGGTGTGTATGAATCTATCTATCTATACTCTATATACTCATTTATATATCTCTCTATATCATCTATCTATCTATCTACATATATATTATTTGTGTGTGTCTTTATTTTGTATACACGCACACACACACCACCCCACCCACACACCCACACACACACACACCTATATCTATATATCATATATATTATATTCTATATATATTCATATCTATATTATATATTTTATATTCTACTATCTCCATCTATCATTCTACTTCTATTATCTTCTATCTCTATATCTGTCTATATCCATATCTCTTATATATCTACTATCTATTATTATATATATTATCTATATCTATCTATATATTCATATATGCATAATATACATTATATGCATATATATGTATGTATTTATATATCTATATATATATCTATATATATATATTACTATATCTATATAACTATATCTATCATATCCGTATATTCTTCTATCTATATATCTCTCTATCTATATTCTATATCTATATATTATATATATTTGTCTATTCTACTCTCTGTATATCTTTATCTTACTCTTATATCTCTTATCTATACATAATATATATCTTATCTTCTTTCTCATATTTCTCTAACTTCATTACCTTATCCATCTCTCTATCTTCTCTATCTCTATTATCTCTCTCTCTCTATATATATCTCTCTATATTCTCTCTCTTTCATTCCATCTATCACCTCTCTATACTCTCTATTCATATCTCTTCTCTACTATCTCTATCTCTCTGTCTCTATACTCTATCTCATCTCTTCTCTCATACTCTCTCTTATTTCTATATACTCTCTATCTATCTCTCTCTTCTCTCATCTTCATCTATCTCATCTCTCTTCTCTTTCTATTCTCTCATTACTTGTTACTCCTCTCTCTCTCTCTCCTCTCCTCTCTCATCTCTCTCTCTTCTCTCTCTTCTTCCTCGCTCGTCATCCCGATCGCTCGATACTCGCTCCCTGCTCCTCTGGCTCACTCGTCCTCGCTTTCCTATCAAAAGTT
>NC_051391.1:6236475-6238379 GCF_015228065.2 Penaeus monodon | reverse complement strand
TCATCTTCATCATCTACTACTCAAATAAATCTAACTAACAATTTGTGTAATCATAACATCATTATCATCATCATCATCATCATCACCCTCGTCATCATCGCCATTATTTGTGTTACTGTCTATATAATCATTATTGGCACTATTATTATTACTGTTACTGATCTTCAATAAAAAGAAACACGTAAATTACGTTGCCAGTAATTAATTTGATGTTGCAAATTATCAGTAGCATAATGCTTGCACTATGTTTTGCAGATCATGCAACATTTCTACGTTAAAATCTGCTGAGAGACATTTAATAACAACATTATATATGAGCATTTGAATACAGAAATTTGGCCAAACAATAACTGGGACTCACACACACACACAGACACACACACACACACACACACACACACACACACACACACACACACACACACACACACACACACACACACACACACACACACACACACACACACACACACACACACACACACACACACACACGTACACACACCACACACGGGTTCACAAATAAAGATACAGACCAAATTCTAAAAAAATAATTATGAAAAAAAAAATCATAATATTAATAATAATAAACCGTGCTTTTGAGCTTCAAATTATTGAAAAAATAACTAAATAAATATTAATATCAAATATACAGTTTATTAGGTCGACTAAATCAATCTTTTTCAATGATATATGATGAATGAATGACATCCAGCTGCTTCGTTGATAAGATAAGTCTATAAGAATGTTTTCATCACGTAGCTGAAAATAATATGTTGATAGACTATTAATGTCTATGTAGATTGAAAAACTTGAGGCGATAAACATGATTAATTATGGTCTTTGTTGTATGTGCACCGCTTTGTGGTGTTTTTGTATTTTGTTGTTGTTGCTGTTATTTCAATTAACGTTTTGTATTACTACTACTACTACTACTACTACTACTACTACTTTTACTACTACTACTACTATTACTATTACAATTACTATTACTTTTACTATTACTACTATTACTATAACCATTATTATTATTATTATTATTATTATTATAATTATTATTGTTACTATTATTATTATTATTATTATCATTATTATTATTATTATTATTATTATTATTATCATTATTATTATTACTATTATCATTATTACTATGATTATTATTACTATAACGATTGCTACTAATATTTCTACTACTGCTTCTATAACTACTGCTACTAATGCTTGTACTATTAATATCAATACTACCACTACCTCTACTATCACCACTCCTCCCTCTGCTATTACTACTAATACTACTATTACTACTACTTTACTACTACTGTTACTACTAAACTACTAAAAACTACTACATTACTACTACCTACTTACAACTAGTAAAATAAGAGGTAGTAGGTGTGAAAATAGATTAATAATGACACAAAAGATGACTGTGTGGTTGAGTTATATAATGGTAATGATAATGATGTTGAAATAATGATCTCGTTGATAATGATATACAAATGATAAAGCAAAACTTCAACTGGTAATGATGATGGTGTTGATAATGATGATCTCATTGATAATGATATACAAATGATAAAACAGAACTGGTAATGATAATGTCAATAATAACAAAACAATAATAATTCCTAAAATTACACCGATAATAACGAAAACAGTGTCGTAAAAAATATAAGAAAAAATCACAGAAGAAATATATTAAGACAAGTTATATTTAAGCAGAATAATAAACGTAAATAAAACGTTACTCCACTTAAACACAAAGCAAATACAGCAAAGGAAGAGGTAAAATAACAATAAAACCAGCAACACGTACTAAAATAACACGAAGGAGAGAAAAAATACGAACATTCATTCACTTTTTATGACACTTTCCACTACACGTCCCTCTCGGAATTCGCGCC
>NC_051391.1:6228975-6231475 GCF_015228065.2 Penaeus monodon | reverse complement strand
ACATCCACTATTGAAAAGGTGCATTCAATTAGCACTCAGATCAACTGTTATCTGAGCCAGCCTTGCAAGGTAGTTGATACTGGCGTGTTGGTATTTTGGAAGGAACACAGATATACTCTGCCTGACTTATCTAAGATGGTTCAGAAATATTTGGCTGTACCTATATTTTCTACTCCCGTTGAAAGGTTTTTCATCATTGCTGGAAAAGTGTTTAAGCCTCCCAGATGTCAGATTTGCACTGACAGATGTCTTAAGTGGGATGTTCATAGAGTGATATGATGCACCCTATAGAGCTTATGTGTGTTTATATAGATTTAGATATAGAGATATATATATATATATATAGATATATATATATAATATAATATATAATATATATAGATTAAATTTGTATATATATATATATATATATATATATATTATATATATATATTTATATGTATATATATGTATATATATATATATTATATATGTATAGATATATATATTATATATATATATATTTTTATATATATTTATTGTGTGTGTGTGTGTGTGTGTGTGTATGTGTGTGTGTGTATAAATATATATTTTCCAAGTCTTCACCTTATTTAGAATCAAAAAGGGACAAAAATTTATCAAATCTTATTTTGAATTTCATATGGCACAAAATACTACATCTATATTTTATGAAGTAATTATGTGATTACTTTTGTACTACAGGAACCGACCGAAAAGGAAAATTAAAAGAAAAGTTGCGCAGTGAATCGCATGAAGAAAATTCTCTTAAACAAAATCGGCTACATTTATCTGATATTCTTAGTAATAAAACTATCTATCTATCACGTTTTAATACCCTGATGCCTTCATTTCCTGCATCTAATTTAGTGTTTGTTCACTGAAATGAGAAATATGTGGATAGTCTTTTGTATTTGTAGCATGGGGAATATTATTCAAGTTATTCATAAATAATGTTTTTGTTTTTCAATTTTGTGATAAAAGAAGTGATGAGCTAAAATCTAGGTAGAATTTCCATATAATTTTCTATATCGAATCCCATAAATAAGTGTATATACGAAAACTACAAACTTACTTACGTGGACTCAAGTACATAGCAAAGGGACTGTACTTATACTTGTACTTGGAAAATAGGCTTGTACTCGGACTTGGACTTAAGTACAGTCGCCTGTACTTATAACCAACCCTGATATATATATATATATATATATATATATATATATATATATATATATATATATATATATATATATATATATGTATATATATATATATAGACATACACACACACACACACACACACACACACACATACACACACACACACACACACACACACACACACGTACATATGTGTGAGCGCGCGTGCGTATGTGTGTGCAGTGCAAATCTGACTCCTCGTCTCTTATATACACAATCTTAATAGTGACATTAACAATAGACGCGACACTGTCATCGCCATTTTTATTGCCATCCTCATCAGCAGTTATTCCACGCCCTTTTCGCTCTCTCCTTCGGCGCAACATTAACAGCGGACATATAATCTCATTTCCCTCCTTCTACTGGCGTCCTCCCCTCCCCTTCCCCTCTATTTCTTCTCCCTGTTTTCCTCTCTCCGCTTCTCCCTCCCCTCTTCCCCTTCTCCTTTCCTCTCCCTATTTTCCTCCTCCCTTCCCCTCCCCTCCTCCCCTTCTCCTTATCTCTCCCTATTCTCCACCCTCCTTCCCCTCCCCTTTCCACTCTTCCCTCTACCCCTATCTCTTTCCCCTTCCCCTCCCCACCCCTTTCTTCCTCCCCCACCCTATTTAACCAATTTAGCCCTTGATGTATGTTACAGGACCTGATATACCCAAGTGATACCCGTGTTCAGTGCCCAATTAGCAACCCACTATACATGCAATTTAATCGCATACCTCGGGAGAATCGTTAGGGAAATCTCGAATAAAAGGGGCGAGATATGGAGGTAGGGTAGGTGAGGACGAAGGAGGAGGAGGAGGAGGAGGAAGAAGAAAAGAGAGAGAGGAGAGAGAGAGAGAGGAGAGAGAGAGAGAGAGAGAGAGAGAGAGAGGGAGAGAGGGAGAGAGAGAGAGAGAGGAGAGAGAGAGAGAAAGAGAGAGAGAGAGAGAGAGAGAGAGAGAGAGAGAGAGAGAGAGAGAGAGAGAGAGAGAGAGAGAGAGGAAAAGGTGGAAGACCAGTGAGGATGATGAGGATGGGTGGGGTAAAAAGGGGAGGAGGAGGAAGATAAGAACATGTGAATGAGGAGGAGGGAGAAAAAAAAGGAAAAAGAAAATTACGTGAATGAGGAGGAGCAGGAAGAAAAAAAGGAGTAGGATTATGTGAATAACGAGGAGGAGGAGGAATGAGAAAGAGATGATTATGTGAAGGGGAAGAATAAGAGGAGGATTATGTGAAGGAAGAAGAATAAAAGGAATAAAGAGGGGAAGGAAGTAGGATATGATAGAAATAAGATGGGAGAAGGAAGAGGTATGACACCTAATAGCAA
>NC_051391.1:6216475-6218975 GCF_015228065.2 Penaeus monodon | reverse complement strand
GGTGGGTGGGTGGAGGGTTGTATGTTTATTTGTGTGGTTTTGTGTCTGTGTGTGCGTGTTGATGTGTTCGTATGTTTGTTTGTTTGTCTTCGCGTCTGTTTGTTGGTTTGTTTGTCTCTGTCTCTGTCTGCCTGTCTTTTTCTCTGTCTCTGCCTGTCTTTGTCTCTCTCTCTCTCTATCTATCTATCTATCTATCTATCTATCTACCTATCTATCAATCTAACTATCTTTCTCCACTCTGTCTCTATCTCTCTATCTCTATTTCTCTTCCGCTCTCCCATTCTCTTACACCTCCTCGTTATTGCATTTTACCATATACAGGTATGTACTTCCGTTGGTATATTGCTCCAGGTAGCAAACGTTACAACGGTGTATTCCATACTAATAAACGTAATACATGTGGACGTATATGATAACAATATCTGATTACAAAGGACCAATGCCACACCCTAGTCAATTACTAAACCGTAATTAGGTCTTACTTAATGACTTTTCTTCGCTGTCTACTACATTTGGAGTTATTTAGAAATGGAATGAGAGTATAACAAGGCTGTCCAAGATGCAATAGAACGAATAAAAAGTCTGCAACCAGAAGATTAAATAACACGTTGTTGCAAACCAAATTAAGCTACCATAATGAAGTTGCAAGGTATTATATTATAGTACGTAATTATAGTTAAAGATTGATACTTTTTTTTTTGTACCATAATCTACAGATAGTATAGAGATACAGTATAGTAATCTCTTCCAAGATATTTGAGATGCTCCTCTCAGCATCTCCTCTCTTCTCCAGTGCCCCGTGCAACCTCCTCATCTCCCTCCTTATACTCTCCTAACATTCCCCTTTCTTCCCTTATTGTAAAGTTCCCTCCCCCAGTATCCCCCTCTCCTCCCTCACTGCAAAGCTCCCTCCCCAACATCCCACTATGCTTTCTCACTGCAAAGCTCCCTCCCCCAACATATCCCTCTCCTCCCTCATTGTACAATTCCCTCCTCCAACATCCCCCTCTCCTCCCTCATTGCAAAGCTCCCTCCCCTAACATCCCCCTCTCCTCCCTCACTGCAAAGCTCCCTCCCCATCTCCTTCCTCCTTATATACCCCCCCAGCATCTCCCTCTTTTCCCCCCTTCTACCTCCCCAGCATCCCCATCTCCTCCCTCCTTATATATCCCCCGCATCCCCCTCTTTATACATCTCCCTCCCCCAGACACCCCCCTCGCCTCTACCCTTCCTTCTACCCTTTCCCTTCCCCCACAACATCCATCTCTCCCCTTCCCTCCCCCTTTGCACCCTCTGCCCATCCCCCTCACATCCCCCTCTCTCTCCTCCTCATATCCCCTCCTCCTCATAACCCTCTCCCCCCTTCTCCTCACATCCCCCTCTCTCTCCTCCTCATATCCCCTCCTCCTCATAACCCCCCCCCCCTCCTCACAATGCCAACGGTGGGACCAAAATGCTCATAAACCCAAATATGTGTGCTGATTCCATGTAGGGATACGAGGAACAAGAAAGAAAAAAAAAGGAAGAGAGAGAGAGGGAGAGAGAGAGGAAGAGAGAGAGAGAGAGAGAGAGAGAGAGAGAGAAGAGAGAGAGAGAGAAGAGAGAGAGAGAGAGAGAGAGAGAGAGGAGAGAAAGAGAGAGAGAGAAAGAGAGACAGACGGACAGAGAGACAGAGAAAAGGAGAGAGAGAGACAGACAGACAGACAGACAGAGAAAAGGAGAGAGAGAGAGACAGAGGAAGATACAACAATAAAAAGAAGAAAGAAAGAGAGAAAAGTGAAGTGACCTTTTGTCGATGGATTCCGAAGTGGAGACAGAGGAACGAGATGGAGCGAGGAGCAGCACAGACGGAGGGAGAAACGAGGAAGCAGACGAGACAGAGAGACAAGAAAGGGAGAGAGACAGAAGAGACGAAAACGAAAGGGAAAAGAGAGAGACAGAGAGTGACCGAAACGAAATGGGAAAATTGGGACGAGCGAGAGCGAGGACGAGGAGACAAGAGACGAGAACGAACGAAATGGGAAAATGGGAGAGAGACAGAGAGACGAAACGAAATGGGAAAATGGGAGAGAGACAGAGAGACGAAACGAAATGGGAAATGGGAGAGAGACAGAGAGACGAAAACGAAATGGGAAAAGGAGAAGACAGAGAGACGAACGAAATGGGAAAATGGGAGAGAGACAGAGAGACGAAACGAAATGGGAAAATGGGAGAGAGACAGAGAGACGAAACGAAATGGGAAAATGGGAGAGAGACAGAGAGACGAGACGAAATGGGAAATGGGAGAGAGGACAGAGAGACGAGACGAAATGGGAAAATGGAGAGAGACGACAGTAGAGAGACGAAACGAAATGGGAAAATGGGAGAGAGACAGAGAGACGAAACGAAATGGGAGAGAGACAGAGAGACGAGACGAAATGGGAAAATGGGAGAGAGACAGAGAGACGAAACGAAATGGGAAAATGGGAGAGAGACAGAGAGACGAAACGAAATGGGAAAA
>NC_051391.1:6191475-6193975 GCF_015228065.2 Penaeus monodon | reverse complement strand
TATATATATATATATATATATATATATATATATATATTATATACTTATTTATACTATATCATATATGACGCTATAACTATATAGTTTATATATATATATGATATATGATCATATTAGTATACTGTATTAGTTATCCTTTCCACAATCCATATTTCTTTTATAATATATATCTTATTATATTCACCATTGGACCAGCACTATACTTAGTGTATTTCATCACATTATGTAGCATATCAATATAGTCTTACACAAAACACCCCGATATATATAATATACTATGATATAGATTTCATAGTACATTTTGATGTTATACTATAATAATTCGAATATACGTACTTTTTTGCGTATTATGTCTTTATATTTTATTTTAAATTTAATTTCATTTTTTATTTTTTTTTTTTTTTTTTTTTTTTTTTTTTATTAATTATTTTTTTTAACACCTTCATTCCACTGCAGGATGTAAGCCTCTCTCAATTCATTCTTCTTCTTTTAACGGTAGGTTCATGTCTGAGCCGCCGTGGTCACAGCATGATACTTAATTGTAGTTTTCATGTTGTGATGCTCTTAGAGTGAGAACGTGGTAGGGTCCCCAGTTCCTTTCCACGGAGAGTGCCGGTGTTACCTTCTAGGTAATCATTCTCTCTATTTATCCGGGCTTGGGACCAGCACTTGACTTGGGCTGGTTTGCCCGCACAGTGGCTAGGTAGGCAATCGAGATGAAGTTCCTTACCCAAGGGAACAACGCGCCGGCCGGTGACTCGAACCCTTGAACTCAGATTGCCGACGTGACAGTCTGAGTCCGATACTCTAACCATTCGGCCACCGCGGCCTTGCGATCATGGGCTTTCCATGATTTTTCTTGACAATTTAGAGCGGTGGTTTGCCATGGCCTACCGCCCGGTGTTTTTTTTTTTTTTTTTTTTTTTTTCCGAGTCACCATCTCTATTTACCCGGCACTGACTTGGGCTGGCTTGGCCACCCAGTGGCTAGGCAGGCAATCGAGGTGAAGTTCCTTGCCCAAGGAAACAACGCGGCGGTCGGTGACTCGAACCCTCGAACTCAGATTGCCGTTGTGACAGTCTTGAGTCCGATGCTCTAACCATTCGGCCACCGCGGCCCCATATATTTATATGCGTATATATATATATTTATATATATATATATATATATATATATATATATATATATATATATATATATATATATATGTATATTATATATATATATATTTTTTTTCTTTTTCTTTTTCTTTTTTTTTTACAGCCATTTATTCCACTGCAGGATATAAGCCTCTCTCAATTCATTACTGAGAGTATATATGGCAGTGCCACCCTTGCCTGATTGGATGCCCTTCCTAATCAACCACGGTCTGTGTCACGGCTTCCCCTACGACATCTGAGTTAGCAGTTAGAGCAAAGGTATTTTTACGACTGCCGCGGCGTGGAATTAAACACGAGACCACGATGGTCGAAGTCCAGTGTTTTAACAACTGGAACATCGCGGCAATCATATATATACATATATGTGTATGTATTATATATACATATAATATAATCTATATATATATATATATATATATATATATATATATATATATTTATATATTAATATATATATATAATATATGTGTGTGTGTGTGTGTGTGTTGTGTGTTGTGAGTGTGTGTGTGTGTGGTGTGTGTGTGTTGTTGTGTGTGTGTGTTGTGTGTGCGTATGTGTGTGTATATATATATATATATATATATATATTATTATATGTTATATTATATTTATATATATATATGTGTGTGTGTGTGTGTGTGTGTGTGTGTGTTTGTATGTATTATATACTTATATACATAACACATCATATATAATACATGTGTGTGCATGTGTGTTTACATGTCTCTATATATGTACGTATATACTCGTATATATTTACATGTAATCATGACTGACCCTTATCAGCATCTATATAATATTTCTCTCCTTGGACAGGGAGCTAATTATATGACTCAGGAATTAACCATTTCCCAAAATGTCCAACAATAAAACGAAATTACCAGTCATTAAAGTATAAAAACAAAGGGGAGAGAGAGAGAAAAAAAAAACATATATATACATATATATATATATATATATATATATATATATATATATATATATATATATATATATATATATATATATATGTGTGTGTGTGTGTGTGTGTGTGTGTGTGTGTGTGTGTGTGTGTGTGTGTGTGTGTGTGTGTGTGTGTGTGTGTGTGTGTGTGTGTGTGTGTGTGTACATTCACTTGCCTGGTGTCTCCATAACTCTAAAATTATTAAATTATATATTAATTTCCATTAAATTCCTCCTTATTTTTTTCTCTCTCTCTCTCTTCTCCCTTCTTTCTCACTTATCGTTAGATCTTTTCTACCTCCCCTTTTTGATATCACGAAAACTTTAAATATACTTAACGAGGCAGTTACCGTCTACTACGTAAGAATCTGCAATCAATATATCCCACTCATTATTGG
>NC_051391.1:6183975-6186475 GCF_015228065.2 Penaeus monodon | reverse complement strand
ATAAGACTAATAATGATAAAAAAAATAATAATAATAGTGATAATAATGATATTAATGATAAAAATCATGGAAGCAGTACTGAAAATGATAATAATAATAATGATGATTATTACGACAATGATAATAATACAAATATAAATAGTAATAATAGTTGCAACTACAATATCAATAATAAAGAAAAAAAAGATAATAATAATAATAATAATAATAATAATAATAATAATAATAATAATAATAATAATATAATAATAATAATAATAATAATAATAATAATAATAATAATATATTATAATAACAATAATAAAGATCATAATGATGAAGATAATAGTTATTATTATCCTTATTATGATATAAACATTAACAATAATAATCACAATAATAAGCAAGATAGTAAAAATGCTAAAAATGGCAGTAAAAATCTACGAAAATATCCGAAAACGAAAAAAAAAATGCGATACACCTAAAAATAATATTTAAAAATTAGATAAATAACATTGATATAACTCACCCGAGAAGGAAAAAGAGGGAGAAGCGAATGACAGGAGGAGACAAAGAGGAGAATAATGGTGAAAAAGAAATAGGTAGCAGCAGAGAATCCGGTTTACATGGGTACAAGTCTCCATATAAGGTGCCTGGCTGGCTGTACCATCTCACAGGGCTAGACACAGACTTTGAGATTAGACTCTTGTACTCCTTAGTAACGTGTGGTGAACACGAATATGATGAGGGGGTTGGAATGATGATGGTGATGATAATGGTGATGATGATTATCGTGATGATGCACCAGCTACTTCTGTTTCTACCGGTGGTGGTGATATCTTTACTACTAGTGTGCTGTAGGTAATGCTGCTAAAACTGCTACTATGTTTACTACTGCTGTCTGCTATTAGTGGTACTCCTGTTTCATTTTCTTCTTCTTCTACTAGTACTGTTGCTACTACTCATGCTACTACTACTACTACTAGTACTAGTACTACTACTACTACTACTACTACTACTACTACTACTACTACTAGTACTACTACTACTACTATTACTACTACTACTGCTACTTCTACTGTTGGTACTTCTACTACTACTACTACTACTACTACTACTGCTGCTGCTGCTACTACTACTCTACTACTATTATTACTACTAATCCTGCAAAACCTAACACTGTCCCTTTGTTATTTATGTCTGAGCTATACAAAGAGAGAAAGAAAGATATATAGTTATATAAACATGTCGTAAATGGGAGTTAAAAGTAAAGTGTGAACAGATAGACAGAGAGAAAACGAAAGAGAGAGAGAGCGACTGAGATAGCATGAGTAAAAGAAGAAATTATTTAAAAAATCTCTAAGGAAAAAGAGAGAAAACCAAAATTTATCAGAGAAATACACATAGATAAATAAACAGATATTAAGATATCTAATGCCGGTTGACAGATACACGATATCAGCAGACATAACACAGACACCCTCTCCTTCTACCTTCTCTCAAACAAAGCGTGGGATCAATAATGGGAAATATTCTCCGGGATTCTTATTTGGTGGAGGAAAACAAAACTTTAATTGGAAAGCTGCGCCAATAACTTTTGGAAAATATCGAGCGCATTTCCTTACACACTAGACTTTAATTGTCGATTTCTGCGCACGGTAATTGTGGTTTGTGAGATGTGTGGAAAAAAGTTAAGGTACTTTGGTAATGAAGTTAACACAGGGTATTGCTAATGAGACGCTGGGAGAAAGGGAAAGAAGTCTGTAAAAAAAAATAAATAAATAAATAAAAAGTAAAAAGGGGGTAAAAAAAAAAGAAAAAAAGGGGGGATAAAAAGGGAAAAAGAAAAAAGAAACAAATAAAATAAAAAAGATAGGTTCGTGCGAGGCTAGGTAAAGAGAAAGAATAGGAAAGAGCGGGAATTTAGAACACGTTTAAGAGAGGATGTGTAAAGAAATGGTTAGAAAGAGAGAGAGAGAGAAAGAGATAGAGAGACAGAGAGAGAGAGAGAGAGAGAGAGAGAGAGAGAGAGAGAGAGAGAGAGAGAGAGAGAAGAGAGAGAGAGAGGTGGGAATGAGTGAGAGGAGGGAAGGATAATTGGGAATAGATAAATAGATGGATGGAAACAGAGAGAGCGATAGAGAGAGACAGTTATATAGATATATAAATATTTAGATAAATATATAGATACAGACATTAGTGTGTATGTGTGTGTACATGTGTACAAATATATATGTATACACACACACACACACACACACACACACACACACACACACACATATATATATATATAGATAGATAGATAGATAGATAGATAGATAGATAGATAGATAGATAGATAGATAGATATATAGATAGATATGTATGTATATATATAAATATATATATATATATTTATATATATATATATATATATATATATATATAAATATATATATATATATATATATATATATATATATATATATATATTATATATATAAGAGAGAGAGAGAGAAGAGAGAGGAGAGAGAGAAGA
>NC_051391.1:6168975-6178975 GCF_015228065.2 Penaeus monodon | reverse complement strand
AATAAAATAATAAAAAAATTATAAAATATATTATATAGATATAATATATATATAATATATAAAAATAAATGCAAAATTTACCCCATCACACACCACAAACACATACACCACACACACACACACACCCCCAAAAACCACCCCAAAACCACCCACACAAAACACACACACAACACAAAACACACACACACACAAAACAAATTTAAAAATTTTATATTTTAGATATATAAAATTTTATATATATTTTTAAAAAATTATATATATTTTATTTTAATATATAAAATGTTATATTAAATATATAAAAAAGAATATATTTTAAATTTTATATATATGTATATATTTAAAATATGAAATATATATGTTTTTATATAAAAATTATATAATATATATAAAAATAAATAAAATTTTATATAAAAAACAAAACCCACAAATATAGAAAAATTATATATAATATATAAAAAATATAATTTTATATTATTATATTTATTTTATATAAAAATTATAATGCATATAAAAAAACATATAATATTAATATATTTATATATAAAAAATATATATAGTAATATATATATATTTTATATATTTTTATTTTTATAATATATTTTATATATATAAATATTATATATATTATTTTATAAAATTTATAAAATTTTTGTATATATATTTTAAAATATATAAAATTCCACTACACCATAACACACACACATGTGTTTGGGGGTGTGGGGTGTGTGGTGTGGGGTGTGTGTTGTTTTGGGGGTTGGGGGTGTGGTGTGGTGTGTGTCCTCTCCTCCCCTCTCTCTCTCTTTCTCTTTTTAAATTTTATATAAAATTTATATAATAAAATTTTAAATTTATAATATATTATATTTATTTTTATATATATATATATATATATATATATTTTATATATATTATATATGAAATTATAAATAATATTAGATATATAATATAATTTTTATTTTAAATATATATAAAAAATTTTAATATATATATTAATATATATTTTAATCGAGGGGGCCCCTTCAGTCGATATATGATATATTATATATATATATATATATATATACTATATTAAAATTAAAAATATATTTTATATATAATAATTTTATAAAAATCCTATATAATAAAATACACATATGTATTTTTATACATAAACATGTAGATAAAAGGGAAGATAGATAATAGATAGATTTTATGGATAGAAAAGATAGATGTAGATAGATAGTATAAGATATACCCCCAAACACCCCACAAAACACACCCCTACACACACAAAACACACTATATATATATAATATAAAATATATATATATATATATATATATATACATATATATTTTTAATTTTTTAAAATTTTATATATTATTTATTATTATATATAAAATTATAATATATAATATATCCACTTTCGCCTTTTTTTTCCCGATCTCGAGGAAAATTTCCCCACCCTCAGCCTTTATCCCCCCTTTTGGGCCTTAAAATTCCTCTATTCCTCTACAATATATAAAATTATTTTATATATAATATATATATTAATATAATTATATTATAATTTAATTTTAATTTTAATATAAAAAATATGTATCCATTTAGGAATATTTTAAAATTTTATATAATATAATATTTTATATTTTAATATATATTATATATATGATTATTTATAGGTATATATATATAATATATATAATATATATATATAATGATATATGTTAAAATTATAAATTTTAATAATATATAATTATAGTAAAATATTATATAAATAATAGGTATATAAAAATAAGTATAAAAAATATATATATTTTAATATAATTTTAAATATTTTATAAAGTATATATATATATATATATATATATAAAAATATATTTAAAATGTTTTAAAATTATATATTATATATATATATTATAAAATCTTTTTATATATTTTAATATATATTAATACTATTTTAAATATATTAAAACTATACCCAAAAATACTGATGAGGAAAAAAAACAATGGCCAGAGCGGGGGAAAGGTTGTGCGGGGGAATTAGCGAAAAGGAGTTGGATGAGGGGGGAAGGGTTTTGGGGAAAAAAAAAAAAACAAAAGTAAACGATACCCTTTTTTTGGGAGCTCAGCAGAAAAAAATGAAATGGTCCCGTATAGTGTCGGAGACAGGGCCCAAGATAAACAAAAAAAGGAACTGCTGGGCTATGGGAAAAACATAAAGACCCAAGGACCAAGATAAAGGGACAGATGTGTGTGGGTGTTGTGTTTTGTGTGGGGTGGTTTTCCCCAAAAAAAAAATTTATAATAAAATTTTATTTATATATATAAATAATATATTAATAAAACTATTTTTATATAATATATATATAATATATATATATAAATTTTATATATATGTGGGGTGGGGTGTGTGTGTGTGTTTTGTGTTGTGTGGTTTAAAAATAAATAAATATATTTATATTTTTTATATATATTATATATATAAAAATATATATTTTATATTTTTTGGTTGTGGGGGGGGGGAGGTGTGTGTGTTTTGTGGGGTGTGTGTGTGTGGGGTTTTTGTGGTTGGGGTTGGTGTTTTGGGGTTTTTTTTTTTGGTTTTGGGCTTTTTTTTTTTTTTTTTTTTGGGGGTTGTGTTTTGGTTTTTTTTGTTTTTTTTTTTTTTTTTTTTTTGGTGTGTTTCCTTTTTTTTTTTTTTTTTTTTTTTTTTTTTTTTTTTTTGTTTTTTATTATTTTTTTTTTTAATTTTAAAAATTTTTTTTTTATTTTTTTTTTTTGAAAAATTTTTTTTTTTCACCCTTTTTTTTTTTTTTTTTCCCACCCCTTTCCAAAAGCTTTTTTTCCTTTTTCCCCCTCCCCCTTTTTTTTTTCCCCTTTTCCTCTTCCCCCACCCCCTCTTAAATCTTCTTTCCCCCCTCTTTTTTCACCTTTTTTCCCTTCCTTTTTTTCTTTTTTTTCCTCCTTTTCCTTTTCCCCTTTTTTTCCCCCTTCTTTTCTTTATTTCCTTTTTCTTCTTTTCTTTTTTTTCCCCTTTTTCCTTTTTTCTTCTTTTTTTTCTTCTGGTTCCCTTTTCCCCTTTTCCTTTTTTTCCTTTTCCTTTTTTTTCCTCTTCCTATTTTTTCCCCCCGGGTCTTTCTTTAAAACTCTCTCTGGGTTTTTTTCCCTTTCCCCCCCAACCTTTTTCCTTCCCCTCAAAAAACCTCCTCCTTTGTTTTCCCCTTTTTCCCCCCCCTTTTCCCTTTTTTCTTTATCATCTTCCTCTTCCCCCCCAACCCTAGGATCGCAGGGAGCGGGGGGGGAACCAGGCAGCGGGGGGGGGGGGGGGGGGAAAGGGTTGGGCCCAAACCCCAGGTTGGCCCAATGGGGGGGGGGAGGGAGAAAAAGGGGAAGGGGGGGGGGGTTTCGAAGAGGAGGGGGGGGAGGAAGGGGGGCAAGAGGAGGGGGAGGGTGCGAAGGGGGGGGAAAGGGGGAAGAGGGGGGGGGGAGGTAAACCTAGGAAGGAAAAGGGGGAGGAAGAAGGAGGGGGAAAAAGGAGGGGGAAAGGGAGAAAGGGGGGGGGGGGGGGGAATAAAGAAGGGGGGGGGGGGGATCTTTTTATAGAAGGGTTTTTAGCTGTAGCCCTAAGCGCGCCTTTCATTAGAGGGGGGTTTGCCCGGAGGGCCTTTGTGGGGGTTTTGTCGACACCTGGATGCGCCCTTTGCTTGCCTTTTTTTTTGGGTGGGTTTTTATATCACAGGGGGTTGGGTTTTGGGGTGTGAGTCTTTTGGGGTGTTTATATATATTGGGAAAATGTGGTTTTTATTATAAAATTTAAAAATATATTTTTTTTATTTATTATAATATAATAAAATATAATTCTATTTGTGGTTTTGTGGGGTTTTGTGTGTGTGGGGTGTGGTTTTGTGTGTGTGGGTGTGTTTGTGTGGTGGTGTGTGTGTATGTTAAAGTATAATATATTATAATTAAAATATATTATTATAAAATAAAAATAAATATATATTATCTATAAAATATTTTATATATATATATTTATATATATAAAATTTCACAAAACATATACATAACATTTTACATCCCATAATATACAAAAAATGCGTTTGTTTTTGCGTGGGTGGGTGTGATGGGGTACTTTCAATAAAAACGTAGGGTTTTATGCTGCCCGTTTAAAAATTTTTCGAAAATGTTGGGAAAATGAAAATTTAAAAAAAAACCCCCCCCCCCCCTCCCTCATTCCCCCTTTCTGCTTTTTTACCTCCCCCCCCTCCCCCCCCCTCCCCCCCGGGCCCCCCCTTCCCCTTTTTCCGCCCCCCCTCCCCTCTCCTTGGGCCCCCTCCCTTTTTCCCGCCTCCTCCTATCCCCCTTTCCCCAAAAAACGCAAATGTTCCCCTTTTGCATTTTTCTCCCGGGATTAAAAAATTATGTGAAAAGCCCGGGGCATCTAATTAGGTTGCCTTTTTTTTCCCAGAAAGGAAAAAAAAGATTGGAAAAAAAAAGGAAGCGTTTGGGTAAAAAAAAAATTTAAAAAATCTATAGATTGGACTTTTTCTTTTTATTACTTCTTTCTTTTCCATGTCTTTATCCTCGTTTTTAATGAAAATTGGGAAAAGAAAAAAAAAGGGAAAAAAATTAGTCTTTAAAAACCTTTCTCAAAAAAGGAAAGGGGGAAAAAGGGGTGTGTGTGGGGTAAGAGAAAATAGAAAAAAAAAGGATTTAAAAAAAAAAAAAAAAGGAGTCTGTAAGAGATACTTTCAGATAAAGCTATCAAAAATTACGACTATTCTGGGAAATTTTTGGGTAAAAGGGGCGGCTGATGTGGAAATTTTAAAAATTTTAAAAAAGAAAATTAAATTGGATGGGCAAACCTTTCCCTTTGACTCCCTGGGGAAGTGGATTTTTTTTGAATTCGGAAAATTTTATTTAGACATTTTTTTCTTTCCTTTTTCGTCTGTTTCTTCTCTCTTTCCCTTTTTCCTTTGTGCGAATCAACGTCAGCGAAATAATTCCGAAACAGTAGCTTACAAATTACCTTCATGAAAAAAAAATGCGTATAGAAAAGGAATTAAAAAAATGTTATATATAATAAGGGTTTTTATCAAAGTGATCAAAAGAACGTCAACGTTATCAGTTTTCCCAAAGAGGGGGAAAAAACGAAATTGGGAAACATTTTTTTGGGTAAAAATGATACATGCTAAAAAAGCAGGGCACCTTTAAACCCCAAATAGCAGGATTATAAAAAATGAAAAGAACCCTTTTGACACACCAAAAAATTATTAAATTATATATATTATATATTAATTATTTTAATTAATATAATATATATATATAATTTTTTCATACAAAATTTTAAATATAATATATATAATATATAAAAAATTTTTATTAATATATATATTATATATTATATATATACATAAAATACCTATAAAATGGGTATAAGATATTGATAGATTTATATACAAAAGTTTTAAAAAATTTATTAAAATATACTCCTATACATATAATAATACACTAAAAAAACCACGTAACTTTTTTTGTGTGTGGGTTGTGGGGGTAATTTTTAATTTTAAAATTATATATATATATAAAATTTTTATAAATAATATGTTTGGGGGTGTGTGTGTGTGGGTGGTGTGTGTGTGGGGGTGTGTGTGTGTGTGTGTGTGTGTTGTGTGGGATGTGTGTATGATATATATAATATATACAGATATATTGGTGTGGGTTTTGTGTGTTTTGGGGTGTGTGTGTGTTTGTGGGTGTGTGTGGGGTGATAAATATATTATATATATATATATAAAATATATATATATATAAAATAATAAATATATAATTTAGATTATATAAAAATTATAAGAAAATACTGTAACATAATTTAATATATAATTTTATATAAAAATAAAATAATATTAAAATTTTTAAATATAAAAAAGATATTTTTTAAAACAAAAAAAATAATTATATATCATATTATTATATATAATATTTTAAAAATAAAATTAATAGAATATTTTTAAATAAATAGATATATATAAAATATTTGTTTTAAAAATAATATATTTAAATAATATATTTAAAATATATATATACGTATATATATATATAAAATATATATAAAATAGAATATTTTTTATTTTATGAAATAAATATAATTTTATTCAAAAATTATAAAAAATATAATAGTATAATAAGTATAAAATATTTTAAACTATATAATAATATATATATAATATTATATCAACACCCCACACACACCACACACACACCCCAACCCACACACCACACGCCACACACACAACACCACACACACACACACACACACACACCCCCACCCCCACATATATATAAAATAAAATATATTATATATAATAGGATAATATATATAAAATTTTAAAATTACCCCAAAAACACACCCCAAAACCACACACACTCACCCACACACACCCCCATAAAATTTTTATATATCCAAAAAAAAATATATTATAATATTATAATATAATATATATAATTTTAATCTATTTCATATACATAATAATAATAATTTTATATATAAAAATATTTATGGATGTATATATATTATATATAAAAGGGAAAATATATAATATAATATATATAGAAAAATAATATTAAAAGGAGAGCGAGAGAGAGGAAAAAGAGGGGAGAGAAGAGAGATGACAGTAGGAAAAAATACAGAATTTAAATATACTATAAAAACACAAAACATTAACACACATAAATATATATTTTATACATATATATTTTATAATAATAAAATAATATATAATTAATATATATATAAAATTAATATATATCAATTTTATATATAGAATAATTTTTATAAAATAATTTTTATATAATAAATATTAATAATATAAATTTTATAAAATACATTACACAAAAAGGGGACAAAAACAAATATTTTTTAAATGCTTTTAAGGGATAATTTTATATAATATTTTAGAATTATATATTATAGATATTAATAATATTATTTTATAATATTTAAAAAATAAATATTAAAATATATATTATAAACATCTATAAAATATATTTTATTATATTATATATATATATAAATAAGATTTTATATATTATATAATATATACAATAACTATATACATAATAATTAAATTTAAAAATTTTTTAATATATATAATGGGTAAATATAGATTTTAAATTAATAACAAACACACACCCACACACACACCACCCCAAAAACCCCCCCCAAACACACATATATAATTTTAAATATATTAAAAAATAATATAATATATATAAAATAATATATAAAACCCTATATATATAATATTAATTATTATATATTTATATCTATATATTTTTATTATATATAATATTTTTTATTATCACACACCAAAAAACACATATATTTTATATATATATTATATATTATATATAATCTAAAATTTATTTTCACTTGGGTTTTTTTAAAATATCCCTTTTTTTATATGTAATAAAAAATAAGGTAAATTTTTTTGTTATAATTTTTTAATTAATATCCCCCTTTTTTACTATTATCTTATTCCCAAAATCATTTTCCTTATTAATAGTATTAATTTCCCATTAAATCTTTTTTATTAGTAAATTTTAAAACTTTACCCTTTTTTTTGAAAAAATTATAATTTAAGGATAGCTGTTAGGGGACCCTTTATTGTTAAATTTTTCATTTTTAATTTCTGCCATTGTTTCTGGTTCCCAAAAATTTTTTGTTTCTATCATCATCATTATCGTTTTCATAAAATTTCCGGGAAACAGTATCATAAATTTTTAAATATCATAATTTTCATAGGATTTGTTTTATTTTTTAAAGGGAAAAATGTCTTTAGTGTATTTCGGGGAATTATTTATTAATTTTCACATTATTAAATTTTTGGGTTTCTATTATCCCTTATTATTTGACGACCCCATTTTCCCGGTATTAAACCATGTAAACTTTTCCCCCCCATTATTATTTTATTTATATTATTTTTTATTTTAAAATTTTTATTATTATTTTATTTTTTATTATTATTTTTTATTATTTTTTTTAAATTTTATTTTCCAAAATTTTTATTTTCAAATTTTTATATTATTATTATCATTTTTAAGTGGTACTGTAAAAAGTTTGGATTTTATTCCTTTTTATCCTCAATAAACAATAGGGCCCTTTTCCCTGATCCAAAATTTTTAAATTTTTATTTATTATCATTATTACTGTTTTTTTTAAATTTTTATTATTATTATCATCATTATTATCATCATCATCATCATCCATTATTATTATCATATTACCATTATTTTATTATTTTTTATTTTTTATTAATTTTTATTAGGATTTTTATTAAATTTTTATTATTACTTATCATTATCATTTTTTATTATTACTTTTTTATTAATATTTTGTTATTTTACTATTATCATTGTACTTATATTGTTTTTTTATTGGGGTGTTGTTAACATTTTATTTTAATATTATTAATTATTTTTTATTATTATTTCTAAATTTTTATTATTATTTTTCATAAATTTTCATTTTTGTTTTTTATAATCATAATCAATAAAAGTTAGTTAATGATGTTATATCATGATCATTATTTTTATTTCTATCATTATTTATTTTTATCATTATTGGTTTTTTTATTACTAATTAAATAAAATCCCCATTACTGGAATTTTTACTATGTTATCCCTTATTAAAACAAATTAATTTACCAAATCATTATTTTTAATCAGTATCAAACATTTCTATTTTTAAACATCATTTAAAATTTCATTATTTTATTTTTTATTATTATTATTTTTTTAAATTATTTTTTATTACTATTAATTTTTATTATTATTATATTTTTTTATCATTACTTTTTTTTTCTTTTTTTTAAATTTTGATTAGTGTTTTTTTTTTATTTTAAAATATTCTTTTATTATTTTAATTTTAATTTATTCTTTTTTTATTATTCATAGTATTTTCCCATTATATTTTAAAATTAAAAATGATATACAACTGTTGCCCATTTTTTTTGGTTTTTTTTATGTATCATTTAAAAAATATTTAAAAAAAAAAAAAAAACTAGCAGAAAAGCGGAGAAAATTTGAAGGAAGATAACGGTAGAAAAGAAATAATTATATAAATAAAGAAAATACAAAGCAAAAATATAAAGAAAGAGACTGTAAGAAAGAAAAACGTAAATGAACCAGACGAAGACGAGGAATGGAAAGTGTCGAGAACAAGTAAATGAGACAATTCTGCTAATGAGGTGAGAAGAGAGAAAGACGAAGAAATATTATGTGAAGAACGAAAAAAAATAAGAATATATATATATATATATATATATATATATATATATATATATATAGAGAGAGAGAGAGAGAGAGAGAGAGAGAGAGAGAGAGAGAGAGAGAGAAGAGAGATGAACAAGAATCAAGAAAAGTGTCAGAGGTTAGAAGAGACGCAAGGAGGAGGAAGCGAATAATGAACAACTGGAATATGAAGAAAAGGAAAGAAAAAAATATATCGCAAAGAGCATAAATAGTTGAGAGAAAGAGAAAAAGAAAGAAAAAAACAAACAGAGAAAGTGAGAGAAAGAGACAGAAGGAGTGAGAACGAAGGAGCAGAAAAGCAGAGAGAAAGAGATAGAAGAGGAGGAAGAGGAAGGGTAAGGGAGGCGGGTGAGGGGTGGGGGGGGATGGGGGTGGGGGAGGGGTAGCAGGTGATCCATATAATGGCGCGCCTCTCCTTATATGGGCAAAAGGGGCGTGGCCTATCTGCAAAGTTTATTGCTTTGTTTGTTTTGTTTGTTCCTTATCGGTCGAGAGCTTGCCATGGAGGAATGCAAGGAGGGGGGGGAAGGGGGTCCAGAGGAGGATAGGGGGTCCAGAGGAGGGGGTAGGGGGTCCAGAGGAGGGGGTAGGGGGTCCAGAGGAGGGGGAGGGGATGAATAATGTGATGATATCCTCTGATGATTTTTTCTTTTTTCTTTTTTTTTTTCCTATTGTCAAACTACTTTATAAACTTTCGCTATTTGTC